>NC_091128.1:171796243-171831243 GCF_040183065.1 Periplaneta americana
TGATTTTCATATATTTAATTTCAATTTTGTTAAAATTAAAAATTGAACGTTGCAATTCATCTCCTGAGGATGCCACCAGAGCTAAATCGTCTGCAAAAAGTAATGAATCTAGTTGTAAATGTCTGTTGAGTTATACATATCCATGAGGCAAAATGAGTAAATAAGAGTTGAAATTAAGAGGATCCTGACAAAAATGATTGGTTTAACAATTTATTTTAATTGGTCTACATTGAATAAATACAAACAAATATCATGAATCTATAACAACAATGTACAGTTTTGAAAAAAGGCTTAATAATGAACAATACAAAATTGTGGGTTAGTCGCCTTTGGCTCTGAGCCCTTCAATTTCAAGTCAGAGTTTGTGTGCACTCGATGTGGGTTTCTGGCGTCTTGTCAGCCCACTCGAGGTATTTGGATACAAGGGGGAAAATGGAGACGGTGTCGGGTGAAGTTCCTGGGTAGCTCAGTCGGTAGAGCGTTGGTGCACTAACCCAAAGGTCCCGGGATCGATACCCGGCCCCGGAACAACTTTTCCCTTGAAATTATTTAAGTTTTGTATGTCGTAAATATCTTACAAAAGAAGCAGTTCCAAGACATTGCAGTAGCCTATACAGAGGGGGCCGTAAGTAATGTCATTAATTTCAGGGGATTATTCTTTGAGATATTTCAAACAAAAAAAAGTTTAATACAATTCTTCTCGTTTTTGCTTCCTTTTTGAGATGAAAATTGTTTTATATTAAATACACTCAGGGACAAAAAAAAACCGGACACTTTAATATTTGCTGGTATTTTGCAAAACATTATCTTCTCATACAATATTATGGTAGTCATCTGTTGTTATGGAGACGTATATACATTGTTGATTGTTTTTTGTTTTATAAACAAGCCATTACAACCAAATATTCCAATTTTGCTTTCGGAGTCTCAGCTATAACAATTTTGTCTCAACCATTTTGTGCTTCATTATCGTTATCATTCGTTATTTCTTTATTTTTACATTTTCTGAGTTTAAGTGGGGTTGTAACATTTGTCTTAAAACAAGATGCGACCTGAAGATGTGGCTCGAGCTGTAGCCCTTTACGATGATGGACGCAGTGTACGTTACATTGCAAATGTTATGAATATGGCTAGAAGCACAACCCATGATGCCATAAAACGATATAGAGAGACCCTAGAATATACCAGAAGACCAGGTTCGTGTCGTCCAAGAGCTACAAATCCAAATGAAGACAGGTATATGGTGTTGAGAGTTCTTAGGGAGCGCAACCTGCCAGCTACTAGTGTAACCCAGCAATTTGTTAACATGCATGGACGCCCAATTTCGGCCAAAACAGATAGGAGGAGGTTGAAAGCAAGTGGACTGATATCAAGTAGACCTGCAACTGGTCCCAGACTTCTCAGGATGCATCGAGTTGAACGACTGCGTTTTGCAAATGATCACAGGGATTGGAGAAATGGACAGTGGAGCTGTGTTCTGTTCACCGATGAGTCCCGTTTCAATCTGTGCTCACCTGATGGACCTGAAAGAGTTTGGAGAAGGAGGGGAGAACGATTTTCACAGTGTTGCATTTCCGAAAATGTGCCGTATGGAGGTGGTGGAGTGATGGTTTGGGCAGGAGTGTGTACGGATGCTCGTTCAGAGTTGGTTTTTGTTGAAAATGGAAGACTAACAGCTGATAGGTATATAAATGAATGTTTGGCTGATCATGTTGTGCCATTTGGCCAATTTGTAGATGATAATTTTGTTTTAATGCATGATAATGCATGGCCGCATATTGCCCATGCGGTCGGAGATTATCTCCAAGAAGTGGGAATCCATGTTCTTCCATGGCCAGCAAGGAGTCCAGACATGAACCCAATTGAACACGTGTGGGGCATGCTGGGACGGCGTGTTAAGAATAGACAACCGGGACCAGAATCGTTACAAGAGTTGGGGCGAGCACTTGGCGAAGAAGAAGAAGACATTGCTAACCAAATTGAGAGCATGCCAAGACGTATGGATGCAGTTATTCAAGCCAGAGGGGGTAATACCCGTTACTAAAAAGAGTTTTTAATGTTTAAGGCACCATAAAATGAAAAAAAAAAACAGATCAAACGATGCCATAGTTATACGCCCTTTGTAATTTTTTGTAAATTTTCTCATTAGAGATTATTTTTTTCAAATGTTGTCGTATAAGGTGCTAAATGAAACATTATTTTGTTTAAATGGGTTTTGTTTCATTTTGAAATAATTGGCAACAAAATACAAGCAAATATAGAAGTGTCCGTTTTTTTTGTCCCTGAGTGTATTTCATAAAGTATTTTGGAAAGCCATTGATTGAATTCCCAAAATTCTCAGTCAATTTAAGAGAGCAATGTACAGCTAGGGCCATAAGTCACGTTACTCCTGTAATATTTTCAAATTTTGCAATTAATCAACTGCGAGTTGCTATGGCAGAAGCTTTCAGGAATATAACAGAAGATTTTCTTCGCAAAACGTCTCGTCGAACGTGCTCCCTCCCGAAATTCAATTCAAATAGTCCACCGTAGACAGCTGGAAAAAATTTTATCCCGCCATTATGTCATAAATTCATAAGTATGCCTACTTACAACAGCTCGTCACCATGGACTCGGGACAGCCGCTCGTACTGTGATGCTGCTTAATTGCTTGGATTGATATAGTAAATAGGAAGCATAAATGTATTGAACAAATCTTAATCTTTTGACATTCTTATTTGCAAACTACTAGGCCAAATACAGTTTCATATTTTTCCATCTCGGATGATTCCAAGTAACATATGATGCATATGAAAGTGTTTTTTACTTCGTGATTTCTATATAGCACTTGAAAAAGATAAGACATTTTATTAACAGATTTTGATAGTAGGATACACTTTATTGCTTATGTACACGTCATTTTTAGCCACTAATCGATGGAATAGGCCTACTAATAATATTACGCTATACTTTCCAAGTGTGTTTATCCTACGACGTTTTTCATGTAAGGTAGGCTAAGAGTTTTATAGGATAGTAGCAATATGAAAAAGTATAATGATTGTTCACTGTACAATAGCTTTTGTATGAACACCATTTTCGAAATACGCACACTGCAATAATAGTAATAGTAGGCCTAGTTATAATAATAATAATAATAATAATAATAATAATAATAATAATAATAATACTTCTCTACTTACAAATGGCTTTCAGAGAACCTGGAGGTTCATGCCGCCCTCACATAAGCCCGCCATTGGTCCCTATCCTGAGCAAGATTAATTCAGGCCTTACCATCATAACCCAACTTCTTCAAATATATTTTAATATTATCCTCCCATCTACGTCTCGGCCTCCCCAAAGATCTTCTTCCCTCCGGTCTCCCAACTAACACTCTATATGCATTTCTGCATTCGCCCATATGTGCTACATGCCCTGCCCATCTCAAACGTCTGAATTTAGTGTTTCTAATTATGTCAGGTGAAGAATATAATGCCTGCAGTTCTACGTTGTGTAACTTTCTCCATTCTCCTGTAGCTTCATTCCTCTTATCCTCAAATATTTTTCTAAGCACCTTATTTTCGAACACCCTTAACCTCTGTTCCTCTCTCAAAGTGAGAGTTCAAGTTTCACAATCATACCGATAATATAACTGTTTTATAAATTCTTTCAGTTTTTTTTTAAGTAGACTGGAAGACAAAAACTTCTCGACCGGATGATAGCAGGCATTCCCCATATTCATTCTGCGTTTAATTTCCTCTCTAGTGTCATTTATATTTGTTACTGTGCTCCGAGATATTAGAATTTTTCCACCTTTCAAAGAATAAACTTCCAATTTTTATATTTCCATTTCGTAGGCCTACTGTGTTCTGGCCACGAGACATAATCATATACTTTGTTTTTTCGGGATTTACTTCCAAACGTATCTTCTTACTTGCTTCAAGTAAAATTGCCGTGTTTTCTCTAATAGTTTTTAGATTTTCCCCTAACATATTCACATCATCCGCATAATAACAATAATAATAATAATAATAATAATAATAATAATAATAATAATAATAATAATAATAATAATACTATTAATATTAATAATAATATCAATAATATAATAATAATAATAATAATAATAATAATAATAATAATAATAATAATAATAATTTGAAAATGACATTTCAGTAGCTATATGAATAGTAGCATTCTTTTTCATCAATCAGCCGCCACTGATTTTGTTTACTACAGAAGCTGGTTCTGAAAGAGCAGTAAAATGGTCAGGTCAAAATCTCTATCTATCGGAATTAGAAAAAATATAGAAGATGAATTATAATATCTTTTTTTTTTTTACTCGTTTAACATATCTTCTGTGTGAAATCCGAAGGCCTGTGTACTATTGTTGAGAATGGTTCTATTGTTGTGAGCTAGATGGCGACTGTATATGTATTACTGATTTTTTATGAATATGATTTGGGTGATGAATGAGGCTTGTGATATTCAGGGATGTTATGGCCCGAATTTCCTGGCATTTAATAATAATAATTTAATAATAATAATAATTTATTTAATCTGACAGGATTAAGGCCGTAAAACCTTCTCTTCCATCCTACCAGATAGCACATAAAAATACAAAAAAGAAATACAAACATTTGCCTTACGGTTGAGGGAAAATCCTGAAAAACCTCAACCAGGAAATTCAACCCAACCGGGAATCGAACCCGGGCCCTCTGCGTAAGAGACCAACATGCTAAACTCTACACCACAGAGGTGGTCTATAATATCTTATTTTTCGCGTTTATCTCATAAATGGCAACATTTATCAGAAATTCAGAGTATTATTATAATAATAATTTGCATATAAAGTGCACATACTAGGCCTGCTTGTCTCATCCGTAAATAAACTCTTCTCGTTTCGTTAATAACAGAATACATAGCTATGTCCATTACGTCTTATTTGAAACCTAGTCTGAAATAGTAATCTTAGCTCTACTGAGTCATTCCAGTGTCCCAACTCATGGGTTGCATTTTGCGCCGTAGTAAAGGCCTGACAGTCCATGTGTCCTCATCAACTCTTCTGGCACTCGGAGTGTTTTGAAATTAGACCTAAGCCCTGATCGCAAGTATGAAACAAGGTTATCTAATGACTGTTTTTGAAGGACCTTCATGATCCTCATGCTAAACAGCACTTGTTTCAATTGAACTCAATTGAGAGCAATTTGAGAATTAGAGAGATTGGATTTCAGTTCGGTTACCCTTCCTTGCAAGAGTGTAACTTGCCTGCTTTGATTACACCCACATCTCTGTTTAATTTGTCTCTTCTTCAGGCCTTGTTTCATATACGTCTTCGTTCCATTCAGTAGGTGCGTATTGCCATTTTTGTCCACTGAATACTGTACCTTTCCAACCTCAATTTCCGAAGACTAGTCAGGATAGGAGAAGATGAATGAATGATGACCAATGAGAGGATAGCACTGTGCCAGACAAGTACCCAATCCTGAACTTGATAAGCGAACAGTAGTCCTGGTTTTTATGCAATTTTTTATGCTTTGATGTAGACCATTCCCTTTTCTCTCACCAAATGCATCGCAGACGACGCCCCGGTGAAGGATGACCAATCAGAAGATAGCACTGTGCCAGACAAGTACCCAATCCTGAACTTGATAAGCGAACAGTAGTCCTGGTTTTTATGCAATTTTTTATACTTTGATGCAGACCATTCCCTTTTCTCTCACCAAATACATCGCAGACGACACCCCGGTGAAGAATGACCAATCAGAGGATAGCACTGTGCCAGACAAGTACCCAATCCTGAACTTGATAAGCGAACAGTAGTCCTGGTGTTAATGCAATTTTTATACTTTGAATAGACCATTCCCTTTTCTCTCACCAAATACATCGCAGATGACACCCAGTGAAGGATGACCAATCAGAGGATAGTACTGTGCCAGATAAGTACCCAATCCTGAACTTGATAAGCGAACAGTAGTCCTGGTGTTAATGCAATTTTTTATACTTTGATGTAGACCATTCCCTTTTCTCTCACCAAATAAATCGCAGACGACGCCCCGGTGAAGGATGACCAATCAGAGGATAACACTGTGCCAGACAAGTAGCCAATCCTGAACTTGATAAGCGAACAGTAGTCCTGGTTTTATGCAATTTTTTATACTTTGATGTAGGCCATTCCCTTTTCTCTCACCAAATACATCGCAGATGACACCCAGTGAAGGATGACCAATCAGAGGATAGTACTGTGCCAGACAAGTACCCAATCCTGAATTTGATAAGCGAACAGTAGTCCTGGTTTTATGCAATTTTTTATACTTTGATGTAGACCATTCCCTTTTCTCTCACCAAATACATCGCAGACGACACCCAGTGAAGGATGACCAATCAGAAGATAGCACTGTGCCAGACAAGTACCCAATCCTGAACTTGATAAGCGAACAGTAGTCCTAGTATTAATGCAATTTTTATACTTTGATGTAGACCATTCCCTTTTCTCTCACCAAATACATCGCAGACGACACCCCGGTGAAGGTGACCAATCAGAGGATAGCACTGTGCCAGACAAGTACCCAATCCTGAACTTGATAAGCGAACAGTAGTCCTGGTGTTAATGCAATTTTTTATACTTTGATGTAGACCATTCCCTTTTCTCTCACCAAATACATCCATTATTTGTATAATATTTTAATCGTTTTTCTACACAAATATTGCCATTTTAACGTAGTACACTCCAACCACCCCTTCAATATAGACTCCTCTATACCTGCTAATTCCGGATAAGAGTGGCCTTGTGATGGGCTACATGGAAACTACATCAGGTAAAAAGTGTACCACTTAGAAAAAATTATGTAAAATTAAATAAACTTAAATGTTGGTACTAGAATTTAATTTAATTACTAGTCTAAATATTAAGTAGTACAAAACCTCTTTTCCTACTTGGCATTTTTAAGGGCATTTTTGAAAGATTTTTCGGTCATAAATGCGTTGTTTTTAGGACATTTTTTCATGATTAATAGGTCATCAAAATCCTAGCCCTAGTGATAACGTCTTGGCATTTTCTTTCAGTTCCTTCATATTATAATTATTATAATCGCGTACTGAACTATGCTACAGTCATCTTTGGCCTTGGCAGTGTGAAGTGACTCAATTACAAAAGATAAACAGAGGATGTTCTGTTTGTTGGTGTAACCAGACGGCAATTTAATCAAGCGCTCGTGCTAAAATTAGTGAAATTATTTCATCCTTGATATACAACGTTGTGCATAATACATCTCACTGCATTTGTGTCCAAGACAATATCTAGCGTGTCTGATCGTGGAGCGACCGGGTCCGGGTTCTAATCCTGGTTGGGATAAGTTACTTGATTTGGGTTTTTAGGGTTTTTTCCCTCAACCTAAGGGAAGAGGACGATATTTTTTGGTGAAAAATGAGTAAATTAAAAAAAAATCTTTAGAATACTCTGTGATATGTGTGGAATGCATTGCATATCATTTTGTGGGTATTTGTGCCCTTATCGGATGTTGAGTCGCCATTTTTAAACTTCCTGCGTTATGGATTTTTAAATCACACGTCCCTTTTCATTGTCGTTTCCGGTAAATTAAATTAAAAAAAAAAAGTCTTTAAAATACTCTTTAATATGTTTGGAATGCATTGCATAACATTTTATGGGTATTTGTGCCCTTATCAGATGTTGAGACGCCATTTTTAAACTTCCTGCGTTATGGATTTTTAAATCACACGATCCCTTTATCGTTGTTTCCGGTAGCTTAATTTTTTTTTGCTACATTGCCAGATAAAAATGGATATAATTTCTGGACTATTAAAGATACATGCATGAAATTTAGAACACACATTCTTTAGACTATTAGGAAACTTTTCCTTGTAACAGAATTTTGTTAATGGATTTCATTTTTAAAATATGCCCGTTTGTTTGCGAAAAAGGAAATAAAAAAAGTGTTATTAAATTTTAATTGTTTATTTTACAAACGTAGGGACTAATATCAAAATTCTGTTACAGACAGATTGTAGAGCATGCTTTTGCAAGTACATTGCAAAAAATTGTTTGAATCTATCTTTAAAAATGGTTTATATATCGGTTTTAGTAAAATCCTACATTGGGTATATTTTTTTTTTTAATCTGGGCCCCCAAATAATTTTTTTCAAAATATTTATATTTGGTTCAGTTGCTACAGCTATGAGCTCTCTACATACAAAAAATTAATAATATACACCGAATAGGAAAAAAGTTTAAAAAAATGCCATCCTCTCCCCAGAGCAAATGCTGGGTAACTTTCGACGCTGGACCCTGGACTCATTTCGCTGGCATTATCACCTTCATTTCACTCAGACGCTAGATAACCAATGCAATTCATACAGCGTCGTAAGATAATCAGTTTATAAAAAGACAACACCGCTGCTACAGATGCCAGCATAATTTGGCCGCTTCTGTAGCTCAGTGCTGGTCTTCCATCTGGGCTGTAGGGGTTCAAACCCCGGCGAGGTCGTGATGGAATTTGTGGTCAACAAAGCACACGTTGCAGATGGTTTTTCTCTGCATACTCCCATTTCTCTCTTATCATTCTACCAACACCCTTCACCTCCCTTTCATTTTATTTCATTTCATCTATCTGCAATAGTAAAAACAGGCTGGTGTGAGGTCTTCGGGTAGTAGGGGTTTCCGATGCTGATAGAGAACGGCTTGGAGCTCTGGACCCCTAGGGCTCATCAGGGTATTCGTCCGAGTAACGGGACCTGGCTATAATAGGAGCTGAGATAGGATGGCCATATGTCAGCATCGGATTCACGAATGTCACCCAGGCCACATGTCGTACTTGGACAATCATCGCTAGGGCTAGGATTTTGATGACCTATAAATCTTGAAAAAATGTCCTAAAAACAATGCATTTATGACCTAAAAATCTAAAAAAAAATGCCTTTAAAAATGCTCTAAAAATTGATCTTACATAATTGGCTTAGCAGGAAAAGAGGTTTTGCACTACTTAATATTTAGACTAGTAATTAAATTAAGTTTTACATAATTTTTTCTAACTAGTACACTTTAATTAATTATTTTACCTAATGTAGTTTCCATGTATGATCGTTCACCTCTGCTTCGGCATATGGACGTGAGGTCAGCAGTCAGCTGGTTGGTCTTGGCCCTACATGGGCTGTAGCGCCATAGATTTACTTTACTTTTAGTTTCCATGTAGTCTACCACAAGGCCACTCTTATCCGGAATTAGCAGGTATAGAGGAGTCTATATTGAAGGGGTGGTTGGACTGATCCATTGCATGGGGTGTACTACGTTAAAATGGCAATATTTGTGTAGGAAAATGATTAAAATACGAGTATTATACAAAATAATGGGTATTAATGGACAAAATATGTAAAGAAAATATCGAAGGAGATAAATATTATTTTACATTAATAATGGGGATTTACGGCCAAAATTAAATGAAAATGCCTAAAAATGATCGAATAAAACAAAAGACGCTCTTATGAGTTGAAACAGGCAAAAAATAAAAAAAAATGCCCTAACAAATAGGTATGTCTTAAAACGCTCAGTTTATCACATAACCTATAAATACTAAAGCAGCAATGTTTCTGGCTTACTATAAAAAAGATGCAATTTCATCAAAATCCTAGCCCTACTCATGGAAGTGAAATAACCCTGCAGGTTTGCAGAGTGAATTGATCATATTGAGTATAACAAAAAAGTCTAATACCATATCGATGGGAAGTTTAAAGTTTTCGAAGAAAATTTTTTTTTCGGAAAGTTTAACGTTGTCGTTATGGATAATTACTATGCATAGGATCTTGATTTCTGTCAATGCTAATAGAGAATGTAATAAAGAATATTTTTTCCTGTGTAATATTTCGATAGGATGTGCGGTTTTCGTGTAAATAAATACAAAGTATTGCAAATTTGTTGCTTCACTAACGACTATAGCGAGGATCACTTAAGAACAGTTCCTAAACAGCAAATATTGCCGTATTGTCAGTGTTGCCAACTGTTACCAGATATCACACTATTCTACGTACTGAATGACTTATTTACTTACCGTACTTTACCTTTATGTTGGAAAGTTATACTAAATATTTCAATAATTAGTAATATATTTTCGTAGGCAAACTATACGAGAAAGGGATCAACATGTTAGGTATTTTGTCTGGCAATATGAAATTCATTAGTTTTACTAAACAATTCAGTTACGAGACCTAACCTAAAAATGTATTTTGTTTGACCACATGAAATTATTAGTACCAACTCCGGAAACTTACCTGACTATAGTCTTGAATTATAACCACAAAGCAACACATGAAATAACTATTATGTATTAATTTTAATATTTATATTAATTATTTGTAGGCTATGCTCGAATTTCACTAGCTTCCAGAAACCGGCTCAGAAATCTAATACAATTTTAATTTCATGGAACTCCAGTACCGACAACATTTGTCTCAGCTGCCAACATACCAGTTACAAAATCACTACCATTTGTAGCATTTGTCAGTATCGAAATTCGAAACGAAGTTGGCAAAAGAAAATTCAACCTGCAAACTAGAAAATCACCACAATCCACTAGCATATGTAGTAATGGGGGAAAAATGGTTAGGTTTAACCCTTAAGGTATGAAGTAAGCTGACCCGGACTATAGACGTGACAACACTGATCAGCTGTCCTCAACATTTTTTTGATAGGGGTAGGGGATATTTGATAGTCAGGTCGTCTTGTGCCAGTATTACGTGAATATCCAGTGGTAGTGTTTGAGCCCTCCGATCTTAAGTGAAGCTTATGTTGCTGTTCAACTTAGTGTACCGCAATGCCGAAATTTTCTGATTCGGAATGTCTGGATATTATTTCAATTTACGGAGAGACGAAATGCAACTCGAGTGCCGCTGAATGCTTGTATGCAGAAAGGATTCCGGTAGCATAGAACCCAGTGCAGAGATATTTATCGCTGTCGTCCACACCTGTGGAGTAACGGTCAGCGCGTCTGGCTGCGAAACCAAGTGGCCCGGGTTCGAATCCCGGTCGGGGCAAGTTACCTGGTTGAGGTTTTTTCCGGAGTTTTCCCTCAACCCAATACGAGCAAATGCTGGGTATCTTTAGGTGCTGGACCCCGGACTCATTTCACCGGCATTATCACCTTCATTTCATTCAGACGCTAAATAACCTAGATGTTGATACAGCGTCGTAAAATAACCAATAAAATTTAAAAAAAAAAATTTATCGCTGTCCGCTAGCTGGTCCGTGACACGAGCAGCGCAATGCCAACATTTCGCAGTCGTGGTCCGACAACGGCCTGAAAAATTGTCGAGAGGGAAGAGAAGATTTTAAAGTTGATCTAGAAAACCTGGGCGGAAATAATCGCTTGATTGTGCGGTACGTAACCTTTTGTTTACATCCGACGTAGGATGAACTTAATGCCTCCGTGTGGAATCTTGGGCATTGCCACGTTGCCACCGAGTTTAAAATTTCGATGCACGGCGTACCGTGTAGACACAAAATCTGTGTGCAACTTAATTGAACGTTCGTTTTGAACTTGATTCTTTCAATATTCTCTCCAGATTGCATGCAAAAACTCATGGATAATTGAAGCGTGGTTGAGAGAAATTTTATATAACATTCTTATTGAATTTGGTATTCCCAAAAAACTAGATCGATTAATTGAAATGTGTATCAATGAAACTTACAGCAGAGTCCGTATAGGCCAGCTTCTGCCTGATGCTTTTCCAATTCACTGCGGGCTAAAGCAGAGAGATGCACTATCACCTTTACTTTTTAACTTTACTCCAGAGTATAGCATTAGGAAAGTTCAGGATAACAGAGAGGGTTTGGAATTGAACGGGTTACATCAGCTGCTTGTCTATGCGGATGACGTGAATATGTTAGGAGAAAATCCACAAACGATTAGGGAAAAACACGGAAATTTTACTTGAAGCAAGTAAAGAGATAGATTTGGAAGTAAACCCCGAAAAGACAAAATATGTGATGTCTCGTGACCAAAATATTCTACGAAATGGAAATATAAAAATTAGAGATTTATCTTTCGAAGAGGTGGAAAAATTCAAATATCTTGGAGCAACAGTAACAAATATGAATGACATTCGGGAGGAAATTAAACGCAGAATAAATATGGGAAATGCCTATTATTATTCGGTTGAGAAACTTTCGTCATCTAGTCTGCTGTCAAAAAAATCTGAGAGTTAGAATTTATAAAACAGTTATATTACCGGTTGTTCTGTATGGTTGTGAAACTTGGACTCTCACTTTGAGAGAGGAACATAGGTTAAGGGTGTTTGTGAATTAAGTTCTCAGGAAAATATTTGGGGCTAAGAGGGATGAAGTTACAGGAGAATGGAGAAAGTTACACAAGGCAGAACTGCACGCATTGTATTCTTCACCTGAAATAATTAGGAACATTAAATCCAGACGTTTGAGATGGGCAGGGCATGTAGCACATATGGGCGAATCCAGAAATGCATATAAAGTATTAGTTGGGAGGCCGGAGGGAAAAAGACCTTTGGGGAGGCCTTGACGTATATGGGAGAATAATATTAAAATGGATTTGAGGGAGGTGGGATATGATGGTAGAGAATGGATTAATCTTGCACGGGAAAGAAACCGATGGCGGACTTATGTGAGGGCGGCAATGAATCTCCGGGTTCCTTAAAAGCCATTTGTAAGTAAGATGCACCTTAAGGGATTTAAGGAAGCAATTATGAAGTAATTAACGAGAAACCTCCGCCGTGTTAAATTTAAATGAGGGGCTTAGCCTAGCCTATGAAGACGGAAATTTTAAAAAGAAATATTAAAACATTTATTTAAATCCTAAACATCCTTACAATTCTAACTATGCTCACAATAACAATCACGAACAGCACAAACGTTTCACACAGTTATTGCGTTTCGACGAATCTCCTGTCACTTTTTTCTTTCAATTAATTACATTTTATTATCACCTATGGACAACCTCGCTCTCCTGACTTCAATATTGGACACTTCCCCGAGGGACACAATGCAGACTCTCATGTTATAATTTTCTCGGCACTATAAAAAAGCAGAGGTAACTCACGAGTCTCCCTGCCATTCGTAAAACTTGATGGGCCCCTTCGTGGTGTTGGCAGAGAAGTTCGGGATAGTTGCTCCTAGCCTCATGTCGAACTGCCGGTGGTGGTGCTATGATCGTAGCGGAACACAGACTGATGCTGCATGCGTTATCCGCGATCTTTTAAATTACGACACAGAAACGACGCGTCCATGGTCATTTGCGATGTTGGTCATAGGATCGCATTTTTTTTACACGCTTTCAGACTCGCGACTGTTTTTAGTAATTGTGCGACCGATGATTCCCTGTACAAATTAGTGAACTTCGGAGCAAGTCTGGCGAGAAAATATATCCTGCCTCTTTTTGGGAGGATATGTGAGGGTTCGAGTCTCGGTCAGGCCCCCTAGTGACAATTATTATTTATTTATTTATTTATTAATTTTTTATTTATTTATTTATTTATTTATTTATTTATTTATTTATTTATTTATTTATTTATTTATTTTTATTGCTAGTAAGTTTGAAATGGATACAAATTAATAAATAGGCCTACAATGAAAGATAAACTAGCCCACTCCTGAATGAGTAAGACTCGTGCTCAGGAGGGAATTCCAATACAGACAAAAATAAAATTAAAATTGAGAGTGAATACAGATTAAATAGTGTTTAATATGTTTAAACCCAAACTATAAATTCAATACAATTTTATTTAATTGTTTTATTAATTTGGAGAGGATTCGTGATTGAAATATTACTGGAATAAAATTTGTTTAATAATCTAGGACCTTGACTCATGCTATGATAGAAAGCTGCATTGGTTTTACATTTTGGTTCAGACAAACGCACAGAATTCATATTTTTTTATCTATATTATGGCTTACAAGGTCGCAGTTGAGGTTTACTTTGGGATTCTTTCACATTGGTATCAATATAATTCCGTCAACATCTCTCCATTCAATTGCCATTTCATCATCATTTCTCCGAGTCAGATCAGAGGTACGTGCGGTTGCCTACATACTGAATTCCTTCGATGCACAGCATACTTCAGCACAGTTGGCCTATATGTCGGTTAATGCACTGGATTTTATTTTGTTTTATTTTAATTGAGTTATTTACGACGCTTTACCAACTGCTATGGTTATCTAGCGTCTGAATGAGATGAAGATAATGCCAGCGAAATGAGTCCAGGGTCCAGCGCCTGAAGTTACCCAGCATTTAGTCTTTATGGGTTGAGCATCAACTCCGGACAAAACCTCAACCAGGTAACTTTGTCTCAACCAGTACAGCTCGTTTTATGATCAGGCGTGCTTACCGTTACACCAAAGCGATGGACTCAAAATATTTCTAAGGGAAGGAAATCCAAAATAAATAACCAGACGCAAACAAAATCTCTTACCATTCCAAAATAAATAACCAGACGCAAACAAGATCTCTTGCTATTCCAAAATAAATAACCAGACGCAAAAGAAATTTCTTGCCATTCCGAAATAAATAACCAGGCGCAAACAAAATCTCTTGCCATTCCAAAATAAATAACCAGACGCAAACAAAATCTCTTGCCATTGTTGACAGAAAACGCGTGAATAATGATTAGAGAACTGTTAAAACAATTATAATTATGACCAAAAATATGCTTTTAGAGCCTATACCATTTTCGTAAAATATGATTTAATGCTAAACTACAGGGGCATACGCAAAGGAGGTTTACCGGGTTTGAACTCCCCCAACCCCTTGAACTAAAAAAAAAAAACAATATACATGTTTAGATTTGAATATGTTTTTATCCATAATCGTTTCCCTTCTCTAATTTTTCACAAAATTTACATCTGCATAAGGCATAGTCCTACCTCTCCTTCAATATAATTCCTGTGCTTGGTGCTGCAGCACGTTCGAATTATAAGAGTGCTGTCTTTATTATATACAGGTTGTTTCAAAAATACGGGGCATAATTTCAGGTATGTATTTCCCACATGTAGACAATCAAAATAGTTCATTACAACATGTGTCCGGAAATGCTTCATTTCCGAGTTATGGCCTTCACAACATTGAAATTCACCGGAACGTTTTTCTTTCCGCAGATCGTTGTCATTACAGAAGATGTTCAAAATGTCCACCTCCTACTTGAATACAGACCTCACATCGATGTCTCATTGACCTGCGAACACGATCCCAAACTCCAGGAGTATTGCGTGTGTCCTCAGAACATGCCATAATTCGATTCCGAAGGGATTCCAAATCAGGCACCGGAGACGAATAAACCATGATTTTAAATGGCCCCACAAGTAGAAATCGAGACGGTTCAGATCAGGTGAGCGTGGAGGCCAAGCAATTGGGCCACCTCTACCTATCCATCCTTCAGAAACCTTCGATCCAATGGAAACGGTAATGGAGACGTACAAATGTCTTCCGATCTGGACATTGTCGCTGTGGGTACCTCTCCTGGTACAAACGACGAGCCAGCGCAGCATTGCCGTCCGCCTTACCGTACATGAAGTGTATCTCTGCCAGCTCTTGATTTGAATACATGTCGCACAGTCTAACGCCTACAGAACACTGAATGTAACCTTCGCCTCGGAATGAACTGTCAGAGTGTCCTCTTAATGTCTCCTTTGACGGCAACGACCTGCAGAAAGAAAAACGTTCCGGTGAATTTCAATGTTGTGAAGGCCATAACTCGGAAATAAATCATTTCCGGACACATGTTGTAATGAACTATTTTGATTGTCTACATGTGGGAAATACATACCTGAAATTATGCCCCGTATTTTTGAAACACCCTGTAGAGACCTTGTGACTAGTACCGACCTTGTAATAAAATGAAGCCAACACAATATGAAATTTAACTTGTTGTGAAACATATTGAAAAGGTTGTTTTGACAGTTTTACAGTGTAGATGTTAAATATTGTGCATTGTCGATTTTAAACTCATTTTAAAAGAGGTATTCGGTATTCACCTATTCGTTAGATTGAGTTCTGACTTTATTGTGAAACGTTCGTTTAACGTTTTGTGCATTTGACAGTTCATATTTTTAATAATAATACTAATATTAATAATAATAATAATAATAATAATAATAATAATACACAACATTTAAAATACCGATAATGTAAATTGTAAACAATTTTAATAATGAATAAATTCTGCGTACGCCACTGCTAAAATACGGTAAAACATGCGTTTATACGACCACTAAAATCCGTGTCGTGTTCAGGAAAGCTATAAATGTGTTTAATTTATCTTAAGTTTGTAAAAAGAGAGCAGGATAAAAATATGACGTCATAGAAATCCGAGCCCTAGTTATCATAGTAGTATCACAGTCTATTATAACAGTCACGAAGCTTGAGTTGATGAGGTTGCTAGGAACAATAGACTGTGCAGATACTATTTCGCATTGCCTGTAATGAGGCGATAGTAGTGATCCTAGTGGTTAGCAACTATCTATGAATGCATATTTATTACATATTCAGCTTCGTGACTGTATATACTAGACTGTGGTAGTAGGCTATCTTATTTAATTGTTCAAACTTATGTAGCAAAGTTTTTCTACGTATTTGAAAGCCAGTGAAATTAAATATAGCACCTTATACATTAAAATCAACTTCCTTTCTAAAATAGTTTGTGTGTAATGTGTTAATAAGTAGCCTACAGTCAGGTTACGAGAGCAAACCGCAGAGTTTAAGCTTGCTAAAGGCGTGACTTAATGCACACAAACAATTAAACCGTTCAGGAATTTTTGTGAGTTGTTACACAATGATAAAGTAGGTGACTTCAATTATAAAATAGCAACAGTTTCCCATTTAGGAAAGCGAATTGTACAAAAAGTATCATACGAGCTAGAATAATTCTTCCTGTACGTGGCTAGATAATCGATTTACCGCTCAAAAATTGGGATTCAAAATAAGACAATTTTAAAAAGAATTGAGTGACTCTACGTTATACCAGGATGGTGATAATGATTATGATGATGAAATGTATCCATTTTAATGAAGTGCTGTATCCTGGTGTTTTTTTTAAACTGGGCCTCAATTATTTCGAAATTAAGTTGTTTCAGCAATTGTATTGAAATCTTCTCCTGAGCACGAGTCTTACTCATCCAGGAGTGAGCTACTTTATATTATATTGTATTACCTTGTATTCATTTCAAACTTTGGGGAGAGTCGGGTAGTATCGGACATCGGGTAGTATCGGACAATGCGTTTCTTTCATCTACCACCATATGGTAGTACCTGAATGGCATGGTTACGTTTCTCTACGCCACAGCACAGAAACGTAACCATGTCAATCAGGTACTATCATCGTGTGGTAGATGAAAGAAACTCACTGTCCGATATTACCCGATGTCCGATACTACCCGACTCTCCCCTACTAGCAATAAAATAAATAAATAAATAAATAAATTGATAAATAAATAAATAAGTAAATAAGTAAATAAATAAGTAAGTAAGTAAATAAATAAGTAAATAAATAAGTAAATAAGTAAGTAAATAACTAAGTAAATAAGTAAATAAATAAATAAGTAAGTAAATAAGTAAATAAATAAGTAAGTAAATAAATAAGTAAATAAATAAATAAGTAAATAAATAACTAAGTAAATAAGTGAGCAAATAAATAAATAAGTAAATAAATAAGTAAATAAGTAAGTAAATAAGTAAATAAATAAATAAATAAGTAAGTAAATAAGTAAGTAAATAAGTAAATAAATAAATAAATAAATAAATAAATAAATAAATAAGTAAATAAATAACTAAGTAAATAAATAAGTAAGTAAATAAATAAATAAGTAAATAAGTAAGTAAATAAATAAATAAATAACTAAGTAAATAAGTAAATAAATAAATAAGTAAATAAGTAAATAAATAAGTAAGTAAATAAATAAGTAAATAAATAAATAAGTAAATAAATAACTAAGTAAATAAGTGAGTAAATAAATAAATAAGTAAATAAATAAGTAAATAAGAATTAAATAAGTAAATAAATAAATAAATAACTAAGTAAATAAGTAAGTAAATAAGTAAATGAATAAATAAATAAATAATTAAGTAAATAAATAACTAAGTAAATAAATAAGTAAGTAAATAAATAAATAAGTAAATAAGTAAGAAATAAATAAATAAGTAAATAAATAAAGAACTAAGTAAATAAATAAATAAGTAAATAAGCAAAAAAATAAATAAGTAAATGAGTAAATAAATAAATAAATAAATAAATAAATAATAAATTAATTAAATAATCCACTAGAGCAAGTTAAATTTAAGTCCTATTATCTCAAAACTACGTCTCATGGACTTGATCCACTTTAGCTGTGAACGCCTCATATATTGAGTTTCATCGTGAAGTTAAAAATGGGAAATCTGCAAGCTGTGTGGTATACTGTACTTTCTACAGTTACCTATGTTCTCAAACATAGTTTAACTTCACAAATCTCTCTGAATAATCTAACTTGTATTAAATTTTTCCGTCATACATTTTATAACTAGCAGCAGATGCTCTATAGGATCTATTCCAATGAAAGATAAGCTATATTTTAATGTCACATTAAACGGTCAAGTAGATCATTAAACTTGTTTATGAGTTTGACATATTTTACAAACACAGTTCAATGTCATTCTGTGTAAAAAACAGAGATTCCAAATTTACTGCTTATATAATATTGGAGATAAAATAATGTCGCGATGCTGCGGTCGTACGTGTGTCATTTCGTAGGCTGCGACATCCATTTTACGAGAACTGGATGCTATTTTTAGAATATGTAGTACGTGTAGGACAATTATCTGAAAATTAATCACACTTCCTTCTCGAATGAATGTGTAGATTAGATTAGGCTGCAAGCACAGCGCGGCTTTGAAGATCTATTTGCGCTCCCTACCTTAATCCCTATAATATCAAGCATCTTCAGCAAGAGCTGCTATGACGCCAATCTGGACTTCAGAAAGCAGACTTATTTCCATTAGTAGCTCAGTGGCGGCTCGTGCCGGATAAATTAGGTGAAGGTCAATAGAATTCTAGGTAATTTCCTGGAATCGTTATATACCCGTGACGTCGCGAATGCTTTTGTAACCTATACGATGGGCATATTGAATTAATGTAATATATTCACCATTTTCTTAAGTTTTATGAAAAGCACAGCATATAAAATAAACAAATTTTCAACATTTTCGGAAGCTACGTCCCCTTAATCCCGAAGAATTCACTGTCCCAACAAAACTTCCACACAATACATACCACAACATAATAAAACAACCACAAGTCCACATGACATAAAAAATACAAAATCTAACACATTTTATACAACACATCAAATTAAAAGAGTACACAAGAAATAGGACCCATAACAAAATGCAAAATCACAATCATAACCGTAAACTGTATTCATATTTTAAATTAACTTCGGAACATGCAACATCCAATATAAGCTTACCTCTCCAGTAAAATCAAGCAGCTACGATTAAATCAAAGCAGTATTCTGTTGAACAGAAAACTTACACTTGAACGGAAAAGAAAGGGGCATTAGTAATTTCATCTCTTACAAGTTCATTGATGCATTCAGAAATACAATCAATTATTTCATTTTGAATCGTTTTAGATTTCCCAGAAAGAACAGGCCTAATTTTTTCATAGTGATTTCTAATTTTCATAGGGCCAATGAAATGAGAGCCAATAATTCTTTGAAATTCCCCCTGTTCTGTGACGAAATACTCTCATCATGACCGCGAAAAGCCAACTCCTGCTTGCTTAGAAACAATACCGTATCGATTGCGGTGTGCATTACAAGTCTATTTAAACGTACGTTTTCATTAAATTGACTTACGTATAACCTATAACTTTCCTTTAGTGCATCTGCAATGGTGTTCATGTTCTTCTGCAGTGCCTTTAATTGCAAAATACATTTAATGTGTTCAGCTGAATCTGCATGGCTGTAAAGACCGCGATGGACATTTCTGAAATCGCAAAATCCAGTTGAATTCCAAGCGGGTTTCTTGTTCCCCAGAAGAAGACAAGGTCAACAATATAACTTCTCGTTATAGTGACTCCCACATAACCAGTTGCAATCGGCATATCACGAATCTTGAAACTGAATATTGTATGACCGACCACCACTTTTCACTTTTTTCATAGTTATATTAATGTGACTTGTTGTTCTGCGGTATTTTAAAATATCTTGCTTATCTTCTGCACACCAACGAGAGAACGGTGTCTCCAAAAGATTACACACTAAATCGTTTAACGGATTCATGTTTTCATCGCATTAATACACGTAGTATCACCTTCACACTTCGCTGCACTTGTCACAACAAAGAATACGTAAAGCGAAATCATTGGTCAGCGCGGGTCAAATGTACAACGTAGTTTCAAATGTTATGCCAACTTTCTTTATTACAGGGTACTCAAATTATTTCAAAATCCATACAAAACATAATATTCAAGAGGTGCTAACGTTAAAAAATACCAAAATATATACTTTATATACTAAATTTAAACAATATTTAACTTCTTTACAGAATATTTTATGTTTTCTTATTTAGTTGCAAAATATTACAGTTTGCCACCCTGATCCAATGTTTGGACGAGAGAGAGATTCTGTCTTTCAAGAATAGAGAAAGGAGATGAATGCCTGCTCCACAGACCCTCATAATAGCCTCGCAAAAGGGACCAGTAATTCATAGTAAGCAACTCGTTGTCATGGCAACCGGGTGTGTTTACTGAAGGCGAAAAGGAAAGCCTCATTCGGACCTTCAGCTGGTCTGCTAGCCACGTTGCCTGACTGGTGAGGGGTTTGTGTGAAGTACTGCAGTGAACGTTAACTGAGCGGATTACGCCGAACAAGATATTAAAAAATAGAGCAAAATATGGTTTAGTGAAGAATTCATTTTATTCTAATTTCTTGATAAAATATATTTTATTAAAGCACGAAAAAAGGGGTGAAGGTGGCCTTCATGTACTTCACTTGAATAACCGCCACTGTAGTAGCTTTCAAAATGCGACTTCTCGGCTGTAATGTAGCGTCACATTTTCTGTAATGAAAAAATGGAAGAATCCCGAGAAAAATCAAGCTGCCACCTTGTCAAATGAAATATCCCCGCTGAAACACTCGAACCCGTATTCTTTGAGTAATTGCGTAATCATTTCAACAGTAGGCCTTTCCATTAAAAATGGTGTAACTGGATTTAGTATTGTGATTGACGTACACATTGCAACAGCATGGATGAATATATATATATATATATATATATATATATATATATATATATATATATCCATGGCAACAGTCTGAGGAGCAGCGTTGCCAACTTTAGCTACAAGTCGCTAGATCTAGCGGTTTTGCGGGGGTGTCTAACGATAAAAAAATACGAAATAGCGACCAGAAACTTTTTTGGAGTTTTTATTAATCATTTGGTAACAGGGGCGGACGCAGGATTTTTTTTCAGGGAGGGATTTGAGGAGATAGTAAAAATGGAGTAATGAGAAATAAGTTTATATACTCACAATATGTTTCCGAGTCACAAACATTTACAAGTTGACCTGAGTAGCGTAGTCGGTATAGCCTTCTGTGCTCGAAGTTGCGGGTTCTACCCCAACCCAGCTCGATGGCATTTAAGCGTGTTTAAATGCGACAGGCCTCATATCAGTCGATTTACTGGCATGTAAAAGAAGTCCTGAGGGAAAAAATTTCGGCACACCGGCGACGCTGATATAACCTCAGCAATTGCGAGCGTTGTTAAATAAACCATAATTTTTTAAGTTTAACATTTACAATGACTGCAATACAAAAACAATGGCAGAATGACATTTACAGAAGAAGGCGACGAGGATTCTTAGACATTTCATCCAGTACTTCATGAGCTTTTACTGCTACATTTTTATGTATATAGGCTACATCAAGGCCAGTGCATTTAATCTGTCTGCTCCCATCGTGCTCCTCAAGTAAGTCTTCAAATACCGCAATGTTGAGAACGACCGTTCTGGTGTTGCTGTAGTTACAGGCAACGTGCAGAAAAGTTTCAGCGCCTTGCGAGTGCAGGGAAAAATAATTTCATTGCACCTGTTCAAAGATGATATAAAATCAGTAGGTATTAGGTGAAGATTTTTCTGATCAAGGAAATTTCTTCTCAATATCTTCAATTCATTCAAGAAAGACTCTGGTGATCCATCAACATCATTGGGCCACTGATTTACTATAGCCTCAACAGCAGTTTCTAAATCTTCATCTGATGCTCGCACTATGTTTTTAGGCAGAAAAGTTTGTATGGACTTTAGGATTCTCTTATGATTTAAAAACCTGTCCTTGAGCTGACTAATGAAATAATCTAATAAGAGAAGGAAAATTAAAAGCCTAAAATACTCTTCATGACTCTGTCTTGAAGTAAGAACGCTGTGTTTGTCTTCCTGCAGTTCTTGGAACTTAATACTTTAGCAAAGAGAATTTACGTGGAAAACTCTCTAATTCCTATGTACATTCACGAATTAAAATTAATATTATTTTTGTTTCTTGTTTCGTATTTTTCTTAAAATTTCGGGAGGGGATATATCCCCTCAATCCCCCCCTTGCATCCGCCCCTGTTTGGTAACGACGTTAGTGATTCTTATGTTTTGTCATTTTACTGTTTTTAGTAAGATGTAATATTTGAAAACATTAATTTCATATTTTGACGTTTTTTTAAAATATTATTACAGAGAAAATAAATTTTGTATAATTTCAACATTTTATAAGAACAACCCTGCACGACGAATCATGACGTCTTGTGTAATCTCCTTGCATTATCTTCCTTATGACGAATTATTGGCGTTGTTAAATGGTGCAGTAGTCTATTTCATTACAAATAAATTTTTGGGTTGAGGTGTACCAGTACAAGTATTCAGGGCTAACTCTCATAGCTTTCTGTGTTCGCTATAGCTGTACTCCCTCTTTTCTATTCGAAAGCTGAGGTAGAATGCCTGTTCAGCCGAAACTACGCAACAGAATTCATATCAAAGCAGCTATACTTGTTTTTTTGAAAGATGGGACATGACAGGAGCGTTGCGATCGAAAAACAACTGAATGTCACATAGCGTGGTAGGCCTGTTGCTATGGTAACAACGGTTGAGTTGCCAAACTTACAGTTCCCACGTGGCGAGTGCTTAATAACTCTCTTGGCGACATTTATTGTGCACACAATGTTAGCATTGGTACGTTTCGTCTTTGATTCTCTGTCGATATTTGTATTGTTTTCTTACATTCGCGTCAATTGTCAATGAATGTTTTAACGTCAGTCATCTTAACGACAATTGCTAGCTTCCATCAGCTGGCAGCGTGGTAGTCCATATTGGCAACATGGCACTGTAGTTCCAAGCTCGGCCGCTTAACTGTCATGTCCCATCTTAAAAAAAAAAAAAAACAAAAACAAAAAAAAAAAAACAACAATTATAGTGCTATACCTCACGTCAGGAACACCTTGAGGTTTTCGGGAAAAACAATTTACAAATACCAAATTTCCTGAAAGTTTTCTGCGGAAGACTGGAAATACTGAATAGGCCTACCACTTATGGGCTACATGTATACGAATCCTTGTCTTCCACGTCAGCAATGGAGGATATGGATGATTTATATCTCTAAATGTTACGATACATTTTTGTTATTATTAACCTTACCCGTTTCTTTAGATACGCTTTACTTTTTATTGTAAATTGAATTTAGCGACTTTTTTTAGCGACATTTGTTATCTTATTTGGCGACTTTGACGTGACAATTGTTGGCAGCACAGCTGAGGAAAGCGTAATACACAACTGGAGTCTGAAAGGGCGCTCTAGCGGGACTTAACCGGACCTTGAACCGACAACATAGCTGAGTCACGATATATGCAAAGAAAGCGAACATTAACTCAATTTTTTCCACGTGAAGGAGTGGCAATGCACACTAAGCCACGGGCTGCGGTGCTGGCCTTCGGGCATGTATTACGTATAAAAATTCTGAGCTTTTTCAGGAATACACCGACACGCAGAATACGTCAACCAGTTTCGGGAATGAAATTAGTTTGAATGTTTTATTTTTGTTATGGTTTACAAATGGAGGGTACTGATCTGTGATAATGATAAAATAAGTAATAAACTCAAGTGCATGCAATATATTTTCTCTTCATATGAAGTGATATTCCAAAATTAATCCCAGTTCATAAACAATTCATTCAAAGTGTATCGTACGTGTGTGTTATCAACAGTAACCTCACTAGAGGTTATGATTTATCTAGAGACAATCAAAACACGAGTGGGCCTTAATTGACTATTACACGATTAGAAGAAAGTATATCAAGAATTAAAGATTAGAAGAAATAAAGTACTCTAATACAATAAAATAGGTATTAATTGATTTACTAAAATTCTATTTCACTAATGTTGGCTTCATCAAAACGTTTGAACGGAACCGCCATTTTCAGTCGACTATCTATGCGGGAAACAAATCACAAAACGTGTTTTATAGTACCGTAAAGAATTTTCATTTTGAAATGTTGGCAAAAAAGAAACAAATGCTAGGGAAGTGATAAAACAAACAAATGCTAGCCATGATTGGTTGAAACACATCCTTTCATACTGTTTTATTGGTCAAACGTAGTATGACGTAGTAAAAGGTGTAATAGTCATTATTATTACTTTTATTAATCCAAATATTGTACTTTTGTTCGTTACTTTAAAGAACATGACACGTGTTTTTGTCTTTCCAGAAGATAAACTGAAAATGTTTAGGTGAACACCATATTTAAAAGTATTGGTGATAGTGATGTAAAAATTTAGCGTTAATTTGTAATTCAATATTACATAGCAGTAAATCAATTACTTTGGTAGAATTTTTACAAATATTGAGGAAGACATTTTTTTATTTTTTATGTTCACGTCAAACCGTATTATGTCCATGATATTTTCTGAATTTCAGGCCAGTCTGATGTAAACGTGATTTCAAATATAATTGATCCTGTTAAATTAAGGTCTTCCAGTAATTAACCATTTTAGTATTTTAATTTACCTCCCTTAATTGGCACATAAACAGTTTTTCTTCTCTCCTGAAAAACTTATATCAGTGGACTTAATATGGTTTGGAACGGACCTCCTCATGTTTCCCCCCTTCATTCTACCGTCACTCTTCATTTCTCCCTCATTTCGTCTCTCATCTGCAGTGTGCAGACATTATCTGTGAACCGCTACATTTAAATTTCGAAGGCAATGACCTACTTTATCTCGTGCGTGTTGAAGATAAATCGTTTCTGTAAAATTCTTTCTGTAGGAAATATATGACCATAACAGGCGAATGATATGTCCTATCTGCTCTCATTATGTTACAAGACTCTATACTCTGAAATAACTCATTTCTGTCCACGAATCCGTACATATGGCTTGTTATGAAACTTATCTCCAACTTCATTCGTTCATCAGCAGAAAATTCTTCCATTATGTATGACCTTATACAGGGTGTCTCAAGAGAAATGTAAAATACTTCAGGATAATGTAGTTTGAGTTAATCTACATCGATTTAACCTGATCTACTTATGTCCGAAATGTAACGGTTGGAAAGTTATTGATGGGCGAATTTTTAAACGCAGAGACGTATTTTAAACATTGTGATATGATATATTACTGAAAACACTGCATCTTGTGTTGTTCCAGTAAGTTCATTTCATAATTCAATACCTCCTCTGAATAAAGATGTAACCAAACAATCTACAATAAGCGTTTCAGGAGAAAGGAAATTAATTTCAGGGGCATATTTCGTTAAGTCTATATTTACTACCAGAACCATTTGACTAATCGAGGATACAAGTTCATTCAGCTATTAGATGCAATAATTTATTGTTACAAATAAATGCTTCAAAATTACTTCTTCCAGTTGTCACATATTTAATTAGTCCATGTTGAATCTTTCGTACACTACTTTTAACACTTGAATATAAATAATTGATTAAATGGCGATCTTACTCGTGTTAATTATGTAAGCATGTGTGACTTACAGCTGTTTCGGTGCTACTTGACACCATCCTCAGTTTGATGTTACACCCTTATTTGTGGAAGGTCTTCAATTAAGTACAAACTCATTGTCAGGAAGAAAATAAAATTATTACACAAAATAGATTACTATGGTTGCCATTCTTATGGATTCCATGAATTTATTTATTTATTTATTTATTTATTTATTTACTTATTTATTTATTTATTTATTTATTTATTTATTTATTTATTTATTTATTTATTTATTTATTTATTTATTTATTTATTTATTTATTTATTTATTTATTTATTTATTTATTTATTTATTTATTTATTTCAGCAAACTTTGTTCACGTCATGGCGGATTAGATGTGTTCCAGTTCTTAATCCACCATCACTCTGTATACAAATATTACAAAAACGAATACATATTGGACCTATAAGTATCCTCTGTTTACAATAATAATAATAATAAAATAATAATAATAATAATAATAATAATAATAATAATAATAATAATAATAATAATAATAATAATAATCAACTAATAAGTATAGCTCTTGTATTTAAAACTCCTACTTTAGCTTTTTCATTTTTTATGCTCAATCTCTTAAGAATTATTCTGTTAACTTCATTGACTACTCTTCGTAGATTCTTATCGTGTGACTACTCAACATTTATAATTCCATTTCCGTTAGAGCTTTGACTTTCTCTTCCCATCTAATTTTAACTCTAAAAAGAAATTTTCCTAATTTATGCAGATTGCTGGCGTTTAGGTGACCATTCATTTTTTTATAAGCTACTATAGCGTTTATTTGTAGAAATTTTTTATCCACCTAACTGTGTCTCAAATTATTCGTTGCCTGACACTTCAACGCAGATTCCATGAATTGTAAATACATATCAGATACCGGTAAATCTTTAGGTTCTCTTTTCGACCTCAATGAAACACATGGTAGCTTGCCAGTTTCAGGTAACATCCGGTAGTTTGAGTTAACCTACATCGATTTAACTTGATATACTATGTCCGAAGTCTAATTGTTGGAGAGAAGTTAAGGGTAGAAATACTAGAATGGCTTGCGGTTCCGTGTACTATACTTGACGTGTATCGCTAGATCTTTTGCACACGGCAGCATCTGAGCACCGCAACGCCAGCGCAACACACACAACTGAATACACGTTCACTTAACATTTAATTCGTGTAAACTTAAAGTTAGAATTTATAAAAAAAGTTATATTACCGGTTGTTCTGCATGGTTGTGAAACTTGGACTCTCACTTTGAGAGAGGAACAGAGATTAAGGGTGTTTGAGAATAAGGTTCTTAGGAAAATATTTGGCGGTAAGAGGAATGAAGTTACAAGAGAATGGAGAAAGTTACACAACGCAGAACTACACACATTGTATTCTTCACCTGACACAATTACAAACATTAAATCCAGACGTTTGAGATGGGGAGGGCATGTAGCACGTATGGGCGAATCCAGAAATGCATATAGTGTTAGTAGGGAGGCCGGAGGGAAAAATACCTTTGGGGAAGCCGAGACGTAGATGGGAGGATAATATTAAAATTGATTTGAGGGAGGTGGGATATGATGATAGAGGGTGGATTAATCTTGCACAGGATAGGAACCGATGGCGGCTTATGTGAGGGCGGCAATGAACCTCCAGGTTCCTTAAAAGCCATTTGTAAGTAAGTAAGTAAGTATTCGCATGCAGATATGCTTTTCGCTTATCGATTGAACATTGTGCACAGTAGGACTAATGGAAATTACAAGTAATAATAGCTACAAGAAAGTTGTGAACTAAATACAACAATCATTAAATTCATGAATATATTGGGTTTGAAGTGTTCTGAAACAAGTTTGGACTGTACTTATTATCAATATCTACGTGGAGGCGGGCCGGAAGGGTGGGTGTGGGTTAACTTTGGCCTGACAACGCCCCTGCCAATGGTAGACTCGCTTTTATTCCCAATCGTTGGGAAAATGTATTTGGAAAACGAAAGCACGTCACGAAATTACTTACGAATCGCCCTGCCACTCGTAGAACTGGATGGGCCCTTGCGTGGTCTGGGCGCTGAAGTCGGGAATGGTAGCGCCGAGCCTCATCTTGCTGATCGTAGCTTGGACCAATTCGAACTGCGACGTTGGCGCCTCCGATTCCCGCCTCTGTTAATCTAGGCAAACGGGGTCATTGAATTGCATCGGTCAAGGAAAGCACGGTTCACTTTCTTTATCAGTGCTCGTATACCTCCGAGGTATCATTATGTCAGACACGTTGGCTCTCCTGCTAGAAATCCAGGTCGAAGAAACAGTAGACATACGAACTGGTGCAGAAATGCAGTATACTTTTGTTCACCTGTAATAATCAGTAATACAAGTAAGAAAGATGAAAGTATAGGAATTCGTTACGCCTAGGATTGTCATTGAAAGATAAGTAATGTAACAGCTTATTACAGAGTTGCTCAAATCATGGCAGACGTACCAACAACAGTAGCTCGATATATGAGTTTCTATACAATAAATCCTGAAGGAGACGTTAGCCTACTGCTGTTTATTAGGTTGATCACAGCGTTTTTGTTCATCAAAACACTGCGTTGTTAAGAGATTGTTGATCGTTTGTCATTTGTCATTTGGAGTGTTGTGCTTGTAAATATGCCTTGAATTTTGAAGAAAATTTGTGCTATTCTTTTTTTCCTCCATGTTATTTATACTCGCTGTAACATCTTTGGTCATATCGCGAGTTAATCTTTAGTTGCAATCCGAAGGCCTGTGTACTATTGTTGAGACTGGTTCTATTGTTGTAAACTAGACGGTGACTGTATATGTATTACTGATTTGTCATGTATATGATTTCGGCCCGAATTTCCTGGCATCTACCTTACGGTTGAGGAAAAACCCTGAAAAACCTCAAGCAGAAAATTCAACTCGACCGGGAATCGAACCCGGTCCCTCTGCGTAAGAGACCAGCATGCTGACCCCTACACCACAGAGGTGGTCTGTGCTATTTATGGGCTAAAGAAGATAAAGTATCAAGTGAAAAAAAAAAACTTCCGACATTTTCAACGGTTTGAGTTTCATAGAGGAGCAAAGGGAGCGAAGGCGGCTCGAAACATTTGTGTCGTCTACGGGGAGAATTCCACTAGTCCATGAGGATTTACTTGTCTAGTCCCTTTTAGAAAGAGAAAGAATACTCACCATCTCTCTCTACCCTCATTTATGGTGACGGCGGTATGGTCGACACTCCTTCCAGCGACCAGGAGTTAGCAGCGGCGGCACTCTCTTCCTCTTCAAATTCTGACTCCTCTCCGCCAGAAAGTTCCTCGTCCGTGTCCGTGTCATCCAAATTTATTACGAATCGATCGCTAATTTCGTCTACTAGTCCGTCCTTCTCCCAATAAAATTGTTCGACTTTTTCCACGTGTTCACAGGCCTTTCTCCAATTATCTTCCGTCACTTTTGCAAGAGCGCTCTCAAACAACAATTTCACATCTTTACTTTTGAACGAAATATTACGCTTCGCAACGTCATTTTTAACCTGCCCCCATATTAATTCGATCGCGTTTAAATCACAATGGTATGGTGGCTGTCTCACTACAGTATGGGAGTGCATTGTCGCAATTTGGTCGATTTCGTATTGAAATTATCTTTGTTAGTTTTTACAAGTTCATATAATACAGGTTTCGTGGATCGTAAATCAAATTCAATGTTATTGTTACGAAACCAGGACTGCATTTCAGATTTCGGTGTTGATGAAATTGGTGCCTTATTGAGTTCTGTTGAATGATAGGAGGCATTGTCCATTACAATGATGCTATTGAGAGGAATGTTTGGTAATAATTGATTAATGAACCAGTTCTTAAATACAGTGCTGTCCATCTCCTCGTGGTAGTCCTTAGTTGATTTAGATTTGAAAGTTAGAAGCGCGTTTGGAATGAAACCTGTCGAACATCCGGCGTGTAAAATAATAAACCGTTGACCTTTTCCTATTGGGGTTTGAAGTGGGAAGTCAATTTCGTGATCATCGCTTTTCCAAACTTTGCTTTTCGTATGGTTCACATTAACCCAAGTTTCGTCTAGATAAACAACGGCGCGTCCAGTGGCGCGTAATTCTTTCATTTTTCTTAAGAATTTAAATCTCTTTAAAATAACATCTGACCTTTCCATTAAAAATTTTCTGCCTTGAGTATTTTTAACATACCTAAATTTCATTTTTTAAAGAATTTCTCTCAAACTCCATATGCTTCCAGTGAATAAGCTTTCCTTAATTAATGCGTCATTTATATCCTTCAAACTACGCAAAAAATCAGTCCGATACAAAGAATAAATTACTCGTCTTATAGCGGCGGCAGAAAATGAGGCAATTGCAGTTTTCTGAGGGGTCCTGTTTGGGCGTTTCTTTCCTGGAGTTCGCAGAACACTTCCACTTTCTAGTGCCTCCCTTTGTTTTTTTAAAATCCTGCTAACACTACGAGACGATATACCTGTCGCTGCAGCAGTTCTTTCGATAACACTCGACACAGATATTGTTTGCTTTCCGCATTTCAGCGCCTCATATTCTTCAGTAAAGAATTTGTGTACATTAATAACCATGTTCATACTGTCCGACTTCAAGGCTTTCCCGCGTTTTCCCATATTGCCTACCATGATTATTAAAAACAAGAGCACAACACACATTACAATGTTTAAGATAACAGGGAAACCATGCAATTCCGAAAACATTTTGTTTAAATTGTGAATTACTGTATATTATATTATATTATATTATATTATATTATATTATATTATATTATATTAAATTGACACAACGAGACACACACTTACTTCACTATTCACTATTCACAAAATACTACTGAATAAATGAACTCGAACAACGCCAAGACGCCACTGAGAGACCCACTAATTGGGTTTGCAAAAGTGTGTTCTAGAAGGGCCAAGGGAGAAGGAGGGAAGGGAATTCCAAGAATTCTACAAAAGAAAACCTTTCCCCCCTTACATCTGTTGACAGTCGATAGACAAGGACCGCAGACAAGGACAGTAGAAATCACGCCAACTTAACCCTCATGCACTGTACAAGAAAATGGTTCTGTCGTTTCAACACACAACACTCCTTACAAAAATTAGTGTCCATCCACAGAAGATGATGTTAAGGAGCGTCTGATGGGTTAAAGAAGGCGTCGTGTACTACGAATTGCTTCCCAGGAATGTACTCATAACTGCTGACATTTATTGCCAACAACTCAAACGGTTTGCAGCCGCAATTGAAGAAAAACGACCAGGAAGACTGCATCAAGTGCTGCTGCAACACTCTTGCTCCGCTAACATTATGAAAGCAGTTATCCAGAAGCTTGGTTGGGAGGTGATTCCATACCCCATATTCTCCCGAGCTTGCTTCTGCAGATTTTCACCTTTTCCTTCCTCTATCCAACAATATTCAAGGGAAATCCTTTGTAACGAAAATGCTTCACAAACTTGGCTTAACGACTTCTTTAGCTTCAAACCAGCGAATTTTCTCAGATGCAAAATCAAAAAACTACCCCAGCGTTTGCAGAGAGTGACAGGTAATGTAGGAGAATATATTACTGATTATTTTTTGTTTTCTATTCATCTCAATTAAAAACTTTTCCATGTTGAATCTTTCGTACACTACTTTTAACACTTGAATATAAATAATTCTAGTAGGCTCTGAGGATGGTGTCGAGTAGCACCGAAACAGCTGTAAGCCACACAAGCTTACATAATTAACACGAGTAAGATAGCCATGTAATCAATTACTTAAAAACTCTTGTCACAGCGAAGAAACGCTACAAATTTTGTATCGATTCAGTTTATATTTACGTCTTCTTATCTAGATTTAATGAATTTCAAAATGCTGTCATATTATCATAATATACAAGGGTAGCCATAAAAACCACAATTTCACAAAAGTTTACAAAAAAAGGGTATAAAATTCAGGATTGTAGGAACATGATCTGTTACCTAACTGAACGACAGAAAAAAATAGTTTACAGTGGACTCCTTCCTTTTGAAATCTATGAATGACTGATGTACTATACCATTATACTCCCATTTTTTCTCAAATATCTGTGGAATACAAACAATCTTATCAATATTCGATCTTTTACGCCTACAACCACACTGATGATTCCCAATAATTTCATCTACATATGGAGTTAATCTTCTCAAAAGAATATTGAACTAAATTTTGTACGACGTCAACAAAAGTGAAATTCCTCGAAAGTTATTGCAGTTAGTCAGGGGGGAAGGTTAATATTTCAATATAGTTCTCCAGAATATCATGAGAAAGTTCTAAACATTCAGTAAAGAAGGGGTCTCTGATATCAGTTCTGCAAAATCATCTGATACCTCTGATGGTGCTAAATAGGAAAGACAAAAAATAATAATAAAATAAAAGTTTTTAACCACTTTCGAATTTCAGATATTTTGTTTCGGAGCTCCTGGTTTGATATCCTGTTCCCTTTATCTTTTCTAACCCAATTCTCTCCTAAGTGAAATTTACACTCTTTAATCTTAACACTGGGAAATTTAATGTTGTCAGCATTATGTGATGCTGTTTCATAATCTAACCAAAAGCTTTGAAATGATTAACTGCTTTCCGCAGATTTGTAAACAGTTTCTTCAGGAAACATCACCACATTAAAGTTTTGTTATCATATGTACAGACGTGGACAAATTATTAGACTAAATTAATTATATGTGCAACGAAGCAGTATTTATCGGTAGAAATAATGAACAGAAATGTATTTTGCACAGATATAATGAAGAGAAAATTGAGTATTGAGGTTATTAATATTTTGTGAACATTCCCTTACTCCTTATTAACACGTTGATTTTGTCAGGGATGCTGGAAACCAAAGTTTGACACTTTCTTTGAATATCAGTATCATGCAGCCAGATATCAGACAGTGCTTAAATGAGTCCATTTTTTGTTGTAAGTCTCTTTTTGTTCACTTTCTTCTTCAGTATAGATCACAGATTTTCAATTTCGTTCATGTCCGGTCTTCTTGCAGGCCATGGGAGAATATCTTCTGCAGTATATAATTAAAACACCAATAGTACCAACATAGCCAGAAAAAATATACTTAACCATCGGAAAAATATACCGGAAGATGAAAACAATCATATTTACAACAATAGAGACCCTGTGAATTACACTGATAGTTGATATGACGAATTATATTATGTTTCCAAGAAAAAGTGTTAGTCTAATAATTTGTCCACGTCTGTATTATAGCCAGTTAAAAAAAATCACCTCCCCCAGAACCAAATTCTGGCTGCGCCACTGAGAAAGTCGACACAGCTTTCCCCTTATCTCATACTTCAGATTTATTCTTTTACCAGAAGCATGGTAGATCTTCACGTGCAAGAAGTGGCAACGTTGAGCGAAGCGCCGAGGATCAAGTCCACTCTTGCCCATTCCGGGATTCCCCGCAGTTGGCGTCGGTGTGTGAGTCAGTCAGCCAGTCGTCTGCGCGGTAGCGTAAGGAAGGGTTGAACTGCCCTTCCCACGTTCACAATAATTAATAGGATGAATTGGTAGGAACTAAGGAAGGCGCGTGGGTTCAATCCTAGGGAATTTTCCATCCTGCACGACAAAACAAGAGCTCTATGTTGTACACGAGTCTGCGTTACTAGTTGGCATAATACTACCGTTCGTAGTTAATTTCTTGAACTTGACACACTTAAAGAAACGCATTTAATATGTACTGAAATAAAATTATTTTTTTCTTTCCGGATTACACATATAATCCATTATTTAACATCCCAAACGTAAGTTAAATGGCTTATTTTGTAAGTTATACACTGGGCTGCAAAATAAATGCCGATACGAAATTATAGGCTATCGCTTTCCGAAGATTTTAGCAAACATGGCGAGGTGGAAAGCTATTTTCATGAGATTAGTTTTTAAAAAGCATGTAAATACCACTTTTATAACCTGTTCACATTATTATTTAATGTGAATTGATTTTAAATTTTTCATATACTTTCATTTTACAACATTAATAAAAATACTACACGGAAATGGTGAAACTGCATTTTATATGGTATTCCACAACCTTCTTTATTATCCATGGATGCTGTCATTGTTACAATTGATATATACTGGCCGTTACGTTTCATATTCTATTGTTGTCTAAGCGAAGTCCTCGTAACACGATACTATTTGAAATCGATAGCGACTTCGACTCGGCATTTCTTTTGCAGCCCAATCCACACTGGAATTCATTATAAATTCTAGTACCGTTTCAAAGGACTCCAAGAAATTTGGCGGGGTCAAAATTAATTGGTTCTGAAAAATTATTCAAAATATGATTGAATTGCATTCCAACTTCATTTTAAGGTATGTATTAACGTTTTGGAGGAAAATCTACATTTTTTAACCAACCTTTTTAAGATATTTATCAGACAACATATGAAAGTAGATTAATATAACCATATATCAGAAACTTCAATTTCACTTTTTGATTCCTTAAAAAAATAATTAATTAAAAATTATTCTATTTCTTCAAAATGCCATATATTTTCTAAAAATTACTCAATTTTGAAATTTCTTTCACTGAGTTATTGCTGTTTATGCGTACAATGCTCTGTACTAGGATTTTGCAGCTAACATTATTACAAAGAAAATTTCAGTCAAAAAAACGCCATTTCAAACGTTAATACATACTTTAATTATAGTTTTTCTTCTTGTTTGATATTCTATCTCATAATAATAAATGAAAATATAATTCTTGCTATTATCGTAACGTCGATATGTTAAAAATAAAAAGCGAGACATGAACAAAAAATAACAAGACAACAACGATAACAATAAGAAATGAAACGTTACTTTCAACTTTTATTTAACAAATTAGCATCGTATAAGCGAAATAAATAGTTAATAGCAACGAGCTATAAATAAGAATATAGAGTGGCGATCGTGCCTCCATCTTTGAAACAGTTGAACCTTTATCCGCCATGTTTTAACTAGTCAACAAGTGGGTGTGGTTCCTATAGGATGG
>NC_091128.1:172801243-172823743 GCF_040183065.1 Periplaneta americana
AAATTCTAAAAAGTGAAAATTGAAACTGAAAATGCTGCATATACTATTCTTATCGTGTTTAATATTTTAAGGTATGATTATAAAACTTGCGTAGGCCTATATATAATTTTGTAGTATCACCACTAAATTGGCAATAACACCTAAATCTTGATATTTTAAAACTGATTTTCTTTAAAAATAAAACCACTTTCACGGCCTTCTATAAATAACTTTAATTAAAGTGCAATAATTTCAAGGGAAAAATTGTTCCAGGGCCGGGTATCGATCCTGGGACCTCTGGTTGAACCAGAGATCCCGGGATCGATACCCGGCCCCGGAACAATTTTTCCCTTGAAATTATTCAAATCTGCTTTACAGGAAGCTTTACCTGAAAGACTAGATTTGCATAAAGTGCAATAGTCTAGATCAACCTGAAATTCCTAGAGGGGTGAGGAAGAATTTTCATCATGGGCACATCTTGAATTTTTCATTGGTCATGATGTTCTGTGTTTCCATCTCTGCTAAGGGTTAATAGATTGCTTACATGAAAGAAATTGGGGTTAATTCGTAGGCCTAGATATTTTATGAATAATTTTCTAGAATGAGGGTGTATACCATTTCATCGCATAATCGTCACCATCATATAAAGGTTAAAAATGTTATGTTTTATTTAACGACGCTCGCAACTGCAGAGGTTATATCAGCGTCGCCGGATGTGCCGGAATTCTGTCCCGCAGCAGTTCTTTTACATGCCAGTAAATCTACTGACATGAGCCTGTCACATTTAAGCACACTTAAATGCCATCGACCTGGCCCGGGATCGAACCCGCAACCTTGGGCATAGAAGGCCAGCGCTATACCAACTTGCCAACCAGGTCGACATATATAATGGTCACACCCTTATTTATACACGAACTAATCACTGCTAATCATCACATGGATATAACAATCAAGAATATTATTTAAAATAATGTGGTGTCACTGCAACACAAAATACTGTTATGCTCAAGGTCGAATGTACGAAAGTGATTGGAGGGAAGGTGCGAGATGTTAGCACCAAGCCAACAGCCATAAATGCCTTCAGTTCAGTACAGTTATTGTTAGTTGTGAGTGGTTGCAGTTTACCGGTGTTCAAATACTTTTTTTTTAGCCTAGACCAATCATCTTTCCGTAGACTTGTCCAGTAGCCAACAATATTGTGAATGTTTTTGTCAATAAAAAATGTGTCCAATTCAATAACACCACAGTAATTTTTCACAGTACAGCTGGTTCCAGCATCCCATACTAATACCAGTTCCCCTCCTTTCCCTCTCCTACCTACCACGCAGCTTTGTTTGCTGACTCATACACTCCCAAATTATATGGAAGCTGATCACTGACAGTTGACATGACTAATTGTTATCATTATAATGTATTCTTCACATAATGGTCGCACTATATATTTTCACTCAAAGGAAAAAAAAAAGACATTAAAAATGCGACGATTATGCAATGAAATATGGTATATCTTTATTTGATGTTTTTTTTTTTTTATTTAGGTGCGAGAATACATTTTTGTTAACGAGAACTAAGTAAGCAATTTTGGCTTATCTGAGGTATGAAGCTGGTCTGATGGTACTGCAGTTAGTTAACTTTTGTGTAATGGCCGTGGTGCCAAATTTCCATTTGCATCTTTCATATTGTAAAAGTGTAAATGCTTGTGACAGAAATAAATTTACTTCATGGTCTTGTTTATGCTAGTGCAAAACTTTACACACATGACATTTATTTCTACTCAGATATTTGTAACACATTACATCACTTGCAAAACAATGCAAACATGCGTGTGTATGTTCACTTGCAGCAGCCCAATGTTGCGTTCAACTAACAGCAGGTAAACTACTAGTGACATGTCATTGGAAAGAAATTCTCTTTGGATTGTTTTCACTGCTGTGCATAAGTATGTCAAACACAATGGGTGGTATGCATAGAGATGTAATATTTTATTTTGGTTTTCTGATTGTATACGTTAAGAGGTAAAGTATGTACTTAGTTTTGTATGCATAAACCTTATTGCTACATAATACATACTATAGTCACATCGCTCTAATTTCCGACAGCCAATCACGTACGTCGGCTACATTTAAACGTGTGCGTCTTGTGATTCGCTTATGAAGATGTTAAGCATTTCCTAGGGCTGGATAAATACTTAATATAATCGCCCGCCATTTTGGCTCTTTCGTTGGCGTTCACAGAAAGCACACGAAGACATTATTTGCCACTCAATTATTTGCTGAATTACATTGCCTTGATTTATTATCATAGGAGCTACGACATGATAATAAACGGTGTGGCAAATAGATCCCTTGTCTGGTAGCTCAGCAACGAAAGAACAAAAATGGCGAACGATACTACCTACCTAGACTTTATAGAGCCTTGACTTTGTAAGACGTAAGCAAAGAGGAGGAGTCACGCCGGGAATAACAGCGTCACGACTATAACAAGGGAACTGTTAATGAGCTTATATTCAAATCTCCCATCAAGCTGCGCACATTGTTATATCTTCAATGCAGATATGTGAATACAAAAAAATTAGCTGCCCATATTAACTGTAGTGATTAAAGCTCAGTTGGTAGAGCGTTGGTACGTTTAACCAAAGGTCCCGGGTTCGATGCCCGGCCCCGGAACGATTTTTCCCTCGAAATTATTTAAATCAACTCTACAGGGAGTTATACCTGAAAACTTGATTTGCATAATACACGTCACTGTACGTTACAGAAAACCACAATTTAAGTCACACATAGTTAGTGTGCACTCAATGTTGGTTGCTTGACGGTTGTCAGCCCACTTTGAGGTCTGTGGATATAGAGGGAAAAATTGGATCGTTGTCTGGTAGAGTTCCTGGGTAGCTCAGTTGGTAGACCATTTAACCAAAGGTCCCGGGTTCGATGCCTGGCCCCGGAATGATTTTTCCCTCGAAATTATTTAAATCAACTTTACAGGGAGTTATACCTGAAAGCTTGATTTGCATAATACATTACAGAAAACCACAATTTAAGTCACACAGAATTAGTGTGCACTCAATGTTGGTTGCTTGACGGTTGTCAGCCCACTTTGAGGTCTATGGATATAGAGGGAAAAATTGGATCGGTGTCTGGTAGAGTTCCCGGGTAGCTCAGTTGGTAGAGCGTTTAACCAAAGGGCCCGGGTTCGATGCCCGGCCCCGGAACGATTTTTCCCTCGAAATTATTCAAATCAACTTTACAGAGAGTTATACCTAAAAGCTTGATTTGTATAGGCCTAATGTTCGCTATATTTGCAGATTCAGAAGGTAATTTACAAAATACAATATTTAAATTACGCAATATTAAAAAAATATATATATTCTTAAAATTTCTGCTGATAAAAAAGCAATGGACCTTCTAGGTACAAAAAATCGAAATAGATGGAAAAATAACTGAACAAGTTTCGTATTTTAACTACTTAAGGTACACATATAATATACGAAATTTAGTGTTGTAGAAAATAAATTAAATAAATCTAGGCAATAAATAGGCAATATTAAACGAACATTATTTAAAAAGTACTTCTTGAAACAGTTTTAAAATTGCATGAAGTCATGGTTATTCCAGTGTTAGCATTGCTATGATTCTGAAATTTAGACACTTAGCCTACCATGAAACAAATTGAACAAATAGAGGCAGCCGAGGTGAGATTAGCCGACCTTTAGCCAGATACACCATGTTGGATTGCAAAAGATGTGAAGACGTAAGTGAACTAGAAATCAATAATGTAATAGATACAAAGTAGATACAATTGGTTTAAACATTTGCATAACTTGGAACCATTTAGAATACCTTTACAAATATATAATTATAAACTTGTTGGAAAATGAAATGTTGACAGACCTAGAAAATGCCCAAGAGGGAAGAATTTTAAAACGAAACAAAACTTTGTGAAACCAGAAGATGCCAGGAGGCCTAATCCATGCGGTCTATAATGATGATGTTGATGATCTGTACCAGAGGTCTGCATCGGACGTTTTCGCTCAAGTGCCAAGTAGTTCATAGCATAATCCGATAGGTAGCGCACATGCATGATGGGTAAAATTGTCACGAGCGATAAATCCTCGAATGGTATAAGCCAAGCGTTAGACATTCGTTCTTGTTACAGTGATGAACTGTGTAGTAACATCATAGATGTTTATCATTTCAAAACTTTGCAGTGTTTAACTAACCTCTCCATAGTACAACTACAAAGCTTGCTTTAAAATGTAATATAAATGTTGTAGGTAAATGTTTTTTTTTTCTACACAGGAGTGCTTTTGTTTTTGCCACATCTGATAGATGTTATTGGAAGTAAATGCAATTATTATAAACGGAGAACACGATCACGATAATGCAAGAACTGTATCAAGTTTTCTAGTAATAATAATAATAATAATAATAATAATAAGTAGTGTATCAATCTTTGCGTCTGTAACAGTTGTGCAGCGTGATTATTCGTTTTATTATATTTTCTGTGACGTTATCTCTGTACTAATATTGTTATTAATCTACTGCTATATCAATAATAGTTTGTAAAACATTTTTACATTGTCGCAGTATATAGGCGGAACACTATGTATGGATCTATCATATATATGTGGTACATCAAATATTGAATAATTATTAATTAGCAATAATAACTGTATATCGAAGTTTTTAATACTATTTTATTTATAACTTCATGTTCCTGTTTTGGTATGTTCCATTGACTGTTCCATTAAACGTTTGTCATAAACGCAGAAAATAAAGCCTTATTTTTACCGTGTGAGCAAAACATATGTGTATCTTATGTGTCGCCTTCCATACAAGATAAGACATGTCGGTGAGATGACCTTGTACTGTGCTTCTATTTATTACGAGCGCATCACGACCGATCTTATCTCACTCGAGGGTGCGACACTCGACCGAGTTCAAGCGAGCAATTTAACTCCACTGCAGCACTCTGATCTATACTGTCCTCCAATCTCATTCTAGCGTTCCCCCCCCCTCCCCTCGGTTTTTATATGTCTTCCTTCATGTACTTTAGAGATGCATGCCTCTGACTGACAGTTCTTTTACTAAGATAGCGAGTCCTTGCATGAAGCATGCTACGATTTTTTCAAGTATATAGCATACTAAGAAGTAAAGCATACACTAGACTTTATGCATACAATTCATAGTTAATAAGTACAGAATGATTCTTACAGAAGTGAATCCAATGTCTTGCCTTACTTACAAATGGTTTTTAAAGAACCTGGAGGTTCACAAGCCTGTCTTCGACCCCTGTCCTGAGCAAGATTAATCCAGTCCCTGCCATCATATCCTACTTCCCTCAAATCCATTTTAATATTATCCTCCCATCTATGTCTCGGCCTCCCCAAAGGTCTTTTTCCCCTCAGGTCTCCCAACTAACACTGTATACATTTCTGGATTCGCCCAAACATGCTACATGCCCTGCCCATCTCAAACGTCTGGATTTAATATTCCTTATTGTGTTAGATAACTAATGTAATGTGTGCAGTTCTGTGTTGTGTAACTTTCTCCATTCTCCTGTAACTTTTCCCTGTCCACACCTGTGGAGTAACGGTCAGCGCGTCTGGCTGCGAAACCAGGTGGCCCGGGTTCAAATCCCAGTCAGGGCAAGTTACCTGGTTGAGGTTTTTTCTGGGGTTTTCCCTCAGCCCAATACGAGCAAATGCTGGGTAACTTTCGGTGCTGGACCCCAGACTCATTTCACCGGCATTATCACCTTCATATCATTCAGACGCTAAATAACGTAGATGTTGATACAACGTCGTAAAATAATCCAATAAAAATAAAAAATAAAAAAAAACTTTTCCCTCAGCCCCAAATATTTTTCTAAACAACTTATTCTCGAACACCCTTAACCTCTGTTCCTCTCTCAAAGTGAGAGTCCAAGTTTGACAGCCATACAAAACAACTGGCAATATAACTGTTTTATAAATTCTAAATTTCCATTCTTTTTAAGCCAGACTAGATGATAAAAGCTTTTCTACTGAATAGTAGCAGACATTTTCCATGTTTATTCTACATTTAATTTCCTTTCGAGTGTCATTTATGTTTGTTACTGCTGCTCCAAGGTATTTGAATTTTTTCACCTCTTCAAGTGATAAATTTCAAATTTTTGTATTACCATTTCGTACAATGTTCTGGTCAAGAGATGTAATCATATACAGTAGCGGCTGGTGGTCAAAATAATGAGTGTGCTACAATCTCTATATCGGCCTAATGTATACACTTATATGCATTTATCTAAATTTGAGACTTGCCTAGTGACGAAATATGGAGTTCCTTCCTACTGCAGAAGTTGTCAATTACCCTGGTGTTAAACGTTAAATCCCTCCATCCTGGACATTATACTCTTTTCTATTGACAGTATTGCAAGAGCAGTGAGACGATCCTGGGACATAGTGTTCCTTAAAAACCGTTTTTATGCGTTTCAAGCAAGAAAAACATCTTTCTGGCTCAGCAGTGGTCATTGGTGTTGTAACCACAATATTTAACAACTTCGTTACTTCACAGAATGGATCCCGTGAATTGTTGGAGAGTATGTTTTGTAACAATTGAACAGCCATCTATATTTCGGAAGTCGGATCTCCCGTATAGAACTCCAAGTTGTGTCTTTAACATTCTTTTGTTCAGTACAGTATAGCTGTTGACAGCAACTTCAAGTTCGCGTTCAGGAAAATTATGCAAAAAATTGTCAAAACATTCTCTGTTTAACAATTTTGTTGCGTCTAGGTAGCTAGGTGAGTAGTTTCCTGAATTATACGGTTACATACCTCCTTGGTATCAATTTTCCGTCGCTTGCTGATTGATTCAGGAGGTACCTCAAAAAACTGTTAGATGGCAGCAGCAGTCGAACATTTGAATTACCAAATACATTGTACATAGTTCCGAGTTCCTCCACAAACAAGCATTCTTTCCTTACGCTTTACTTTTGCAATCTCCAAGCTGTGTTGTGCTGAAGCTTACTACAGCACTTCCCCGCGTAAAAATAGCCAATCAGGGCAGTTATTTCAGCTTCGCACATGCGCATTAACTGTCTACATTCTCATGTAAGTTTTGAGTAGCACAACGAACCCCATGAGGCACCAAAGAGCGAAGACTAAACATTCTATAACGCGTCATGAACATAACAACTGGAAATTGTCAAATGGCAGATCAAATACTATGGTATTGCAAATACATTATTTGAGCAAAAAATATCATTGTGCTGTAGCACTGTAGCACATCAGGACGAGCCGCCCCTGATCATATACTTTGTCTTTTCGGGATTTACTTCCAAACCTATCCCCTTACTTGCTTCAAGTAAAATTCCCATGTTTTCGCTAATAGTTTGTGTGTTTTCTCCTAACATATTCACGTCATCCACAGCTGATGTAACCCATTCAATTCCAAACCCTCTCTGTTATCCTGAAATTTCCTAATGGCATACTCTAGAGCAAAGTTAAAAAGTAAAGGTGATAATGCATCTCCTTGCTTTAGCCCGCAGTGAATTGGGAAAGTATCAGACAGAAACTGGAATATCTTGCCTGCAATTCACAAACAAACGCAGGTAAAATGGTTGCAGGAGACTTACCTTGGTTCATATGAAACATGTACGCACCAAATCATTGGTTTGAAACGAATTCGTGTTACATAGTTTCCATTTTGTAACTAATTTATCATGTTTAGTTCTTTAAGAATCAGTCTGTACTGAACGCTTTATAATTAGATACTAAGCATGGCATACACGAACCAACCTTTGCCAGGAGTAAAAGTTCATAATAAGCAACTTCATGCATACAAATCATAGTATCTACTACGAAAACTAAAATAAAATCATGTACAGACGTGGACAAATTATTAGCAAAATTGAAGATTTTTATTATATATTTTTACAAAATATGATTCTTCAATTTAGGCTACAGTTGACATTTTTGTGTATTTCCAAATAATTAGCCAAATTTAAGATTTGTATTGTGTATTTTTCAAAATTTAACTCTTCAACTTGGACTACATTTCATATTTTTGCATATTTACAAATTATTAGCAAAACTGAAGGTTTTTATTCTATATTTTTACAAAATTAGATACTTCAATTTGGACTACAGTTGACATTTTGGATATTTCCAAATTATTAACAAAACTGAAGATTTTTGTTTTATATTTTTACAAAATTTGTCTCTTCAATGCAGTTGACATTTTTGCTAATCTACAAATTATTAGCAAAATTGAAGATTTTTATTATATATTTTTACAAAATATGATTCTTCAATTTAGGCTACAGTTGACATTTTTGTGTATTTCCAAATAATTAGCCAAATTTAAGATTTGTATTGTGTATTTTTCAAAATTTAACTCTTCAACTTGGACTACATTTCATATTTTTGCATATTTACAAATTATTAGCAAAACTGAAGGTTTTTATTGTATATTTTTACAAAATTAGATACTTCAATTTGGACTACAGTTGACATTTTGGATATTTCCAAATTATTAACAAAACTGAAGATTTTTGTTTTATATTTTTACAAAATTTGTCTCTTCAATGCAGTTGACATTTTTGCTAATCTACAAATTATTAGCAAAATTGAAGACTTTTATTATATATTTTTACAAAGCTTGACTCTTCAATTTAAACTACAGTTGACATTTTTGCATATTTCTGTCTACTGTAATGATGGAAATATGCAAAATTGTCAAATGTAGTCTAAATTGAAAAGCCAATTTTGTAAACAGAATTGCCATAAAAATCGTCAATTTTGTTAATAATTTGTCCACGTCTGTACTATGTTGTTATGCATACCATCCAATGTTTCGAAAACTAGATTCATCATCAGGTGGAATAAGGGATTTCATTCTGAATGAGGAAGAGGCGAGGTTTGGATGTTTCGAGGTTGGTTGTACCTTCGTCTACAGGTGAAGAAAATAAGGGTGGGATTGAGAAGGGTTTCCTACTCATTGGGGTCATTACAAACTGCTAATTCACTTGACTGAGAGGTGAACATTTTGTTCGCCTGAAGATGAAGATAGAGTGAATCCTCTAATCTCTTTTGAAATAAAAAGTACCTACTCGTTGGTTCTGTAGAAAATGGCTATTCTAATTTGGTGGGAAAAGTGAGGCATTTTGAAGACTGGTTCCATATTTCTCTGTGGACAAGTGTGCTTCTTTTTCCTTGCCTGATTATGAAAGTAAAGGTACTCGTCCACGGCACAACTTAAATTGCGTAAAAAAAATAATTGTAAATTGTGTTTACACGTAAGTCAATAATTCACTGGAATTTGAGTTGCAAAATTTGAAAAAAAGGCATGACTACAAAAATGTTGCATTTAACATCTACATACAGCATGCCATTTATGTGGAGAAAATTCTTTATATGAATTCCGTCTTTCATAATTCTTGATTAGCCGTTGAGTGTCTGCTACAAGACACACGAGTTGTAAGAGAAAGTGTGTTTCAGTGGGATCTCACTTTTTAAAATATTCTGTTGTTTGACTAAATAGCAAAACATTAATGTAACAAAGTGTAAATTAGAGGTTCTGTGGGAAAATTACTTCTTGGTCTGTAGACTCTTTCCTTGAGATAATCTTACAGAAAATAACCCATTGACGTCAAGTCTGGAGCTGGCCTTCTATGCCCAAGGTTGCGGGTTCGATCCCGGGCCAGGTCGATGGCATTTAAGTGTGCTTAAATGCGACAGGCTCATGTCAGTAGATTTACTGGCATGTAAAAGAACTCCTGCGGGACAAAATTCCGGCACATCCGGCGACGCTGATCTAACCTCTGCAGTTGCGAGCGTCGTTAAATAAAAAACATAACATAACGTCAAGTCTGGTGACCTTGGAGGCCACAAGGCTTTAGGGATAACATGGCCCTCAAAGAAGCTGTGGATGTGTGCTATGGATTCATGTGGCGCCATCCTGTTGAAAATGCCCCTGTGTAAGTTGAATGTCTCTACCTGCTCCACGAAATCCTTGAAAATGCTCTTATACACATCAGTATTTACAGTTTCTTTAAAGAAAATTGGTCCAATGATCCTGTAACCAGATATTGTACACTACACTCCAACTTTTCTGGATGAAATAATGTCTCATAGTACCTAAGAGGACTTTCTGATGCCTATGTCCTTATGTTTTGAGAATTTACATAGGCTGAGAGATGAATAGTTATGTAACAACAATGAATATAATAACAATGTATCGAAGCCAATCTGCCTTCTGCTGATAGTCACTGAAACTTCTGATTTCGTGCATCATTTCAATGTACTTACAATTCAAAAGTCCTCTATAGATGCAGAGCTATAGCTAATTAATAAGTGGGGTATCCCACTGAAAAACCCATATAAACAATACATAGGAATCCCAGAAAAGAATTTCAATTATCTGTTGGGAAACTTTATGTCGTTAATGCGAAAGTCCACATAACAGACAGAGTGCCTTGTGGTAACACAGAGATTTTTAACTGCTAGTAGGGCTAAGTTCGGTATGCAGCAATGAAATGTGTATAAACAAAATTTTCTTTGATATATAACGAACCTGAATTGTGTGTCACTGATATACAGGGTGAACCATAAGTAATGTCGTTAATTTTAGGGGGTTATTCTTTGAGGCATTACAAACAAAGAAATTTAATACAATTTTGCTCTGTTTGCTTCATTTTCGAGAAAAAATTATTTTATCCTCTTGGGTCCTGGAGTACTGGGTGTTCATTTCAAAGTGTGTCATGACGTCACTGTTGTTGGGTCACCGATCTGAAGTGAGTTTCAGCTTGTATGTCAGAGAAGTTGCCTATTATTTAAGGCATTCTTCAATCTGAACTTGAGAACGTGTACGGTATAACTTGAACGTCGTAGCAACAGATGGCGGTCTGTACGGTCTGTGTGCTACCATAACCTCTTTCGAACTGTGTTTTGCGCCGGCAAGTCGTACGCAGGGTATTTGTTATCATCGGTTGCGTACGGTAACATTCCACAACACAAATCAAATGCTCCGTGTCCATGTTGACCGTCGAAGTTAATGTCAACAAATACGTAAGTAATCGTCTTAACCCTCTCCCCATATCCCGACAGTACGTATTTCCAAACAGTTCCTGCCACTACCGGCGTTACCGTACGTATCAGTACGTACTCTTCAGAATGAACGCCGTACTTGCTAGGCAACTTCTCTGTCTCATAGGTTATACACCTCTGTGGAAGTGTAGGAAGATTGAATTCTCTAGGCTCATCGGCTAGCCACATGACGGCATACAGCGAGCCATGACACACTTTGAACTGAACACCCTGTATAGTATACTGTACTTCATACATGCATTTAGTTTGAAATTTAGCAAATTTAACATAGCACTGTAGTTCCATGTCATGTCCCATCTTTCGACAAAACAGGTGTAACATGTGTTGTTTTAAACAAAAAAGAAAGGAATCTTGATCAAACTTATCTTATTCACCAAACATGTGTAGCACCCAAGAACAGTGAGATGATGCCACTTTCAGATGGCGCAGTTTTGCCCTTTTTGCTGTGTATGCGATGGAATTGCATGCAACTTAAAACTTGCAGAAGATATGAGTGGCCACTGGCATTACGAGGTTTTCCCCCCAACCATAAGGCAAATGTCAGATAATCTGACGAATTCTCAGCCTCATCTCGCCAAATACCATCTTGCTACCACTAATCTCATCGATGCTAAATAACCGAGTAGTTGATACAGCATCATTAAATAACCAACTAAAAAAATATACGAGTGGCATATGTAATTTTTCAAATTGCACAGTTGTTTACATCATGCAACTCAACTTGCACAACTCGACATTGCAAGCACTTTAAGTTGCACTGTGGATGAGTATCTTTGTGGATTTTGTCGATCTATTTACAGCAATGGATATGGTCCAATAATTGATTTTATTGTATTTTTATCTTTAATCTTTTTTAAGTATTGCTAATAGCAGTGCATTTCTGAACATACATTTTATTGCATAGAAAGAAACATTTCCTACATCAGTAGTTGTGTAGTGTTTATTGTTAATATGATTGTAACTCCCACAATGGTTTTTATTGAGTATTGAAGCAACAGCTGAGCCCATGAAAGCATGAGTGGCATAAGTCACGTTGAGAACCCCTGCATCATGCATCTATACCCCAGACTTCCATTGCCGTTTTCATAAGCAGCTTGGCTATCAAGTCTCCAAAAAATATTGCGACATTTTAGTAGTTTTGATGTCTGATGAAATCTGCACTCTGTGTATGTATGAGCGCAGAGGTACTTAATGCAGAGTGATGGATTTAAGTTACTACTACAGTAGACGGAAGGAATATTGACTGATAAGCTACTCTCCTTTGTACACTGGCTCGCAAAACTTTTGTCCTATGAAATAATGTGGAAGTGAACTTTGTGAGATATTATGTTGGCAATATGTCTATATACCCCACTCCACATGTCGTCCTGGGAAGGGAGATATTTGAACTCTGAGTTGAAGGTATATACCTAGCTAATCGAACCAAAGACAATCTTTTAGAGCAATAACGGGATATCATCATTGAGTCTATTTTGCACCGAAATGTTTAAAACATGTTGTTTATTTCTCTTGAGTATTATATAATATTCCAGGAAAATTTTTCATCTTCCCTGCATGTATAAATACCATGTTGGATCATAAACATAGAATAGGTCACATCGCGTTTTGACAAGAATATTATGAATATCCATGGAAAAATGTAATATTTCCAGATTAAAAGGTTTTCTCGAACACCAGTCATGGGCCTATTCAGGTATTTCGTCCTATGGGGTCCACAAGGCTCCAGCCAGAATATGTAACATCAACACAACGCAGTGGACGTATTTCTGTAGCTGTTTGGGGATGGATTTCCAGGCTATGAGGAGGAACTCTGTGTAAAATTGAAGAGAATTTGACTTCCCAGCAAATATATCCATATAATGGGAAATATGCTAACTAGCATGCGCATATTGCAACCTGATAGAATTATATTTTTTTTCAACAGGACAATTTCTCAATCTACACATCTTTGTTGTATCAGATATGGTTCCAATATCATGTTTGGTGTTGAAAGCACAGACATTTGCTATTTCTATACTGAATGCTTTGCTTATTTTTTAGTTCGTTACAGCCACATTTTCCTTCCATTACTATATGAGAGTAATATGCAAATCTTTTTTTTTTTACGTGCAAAATATAAATTAAACTGCTGTGTCCTACAGGATATAATTGACAATCAATTTTTAAATTATACACATAGGCCTACTCATAACAATTTGTCTTAATAAAATTATTTATCCGATATTTTTAGAATATTAATCTATTAATATTGTTAGTGCCACATTTAATCAATATAATTTTACTAGTGGCTTGTGCAGCAAATGCTGCTGCAAACTAAGTTCGTTAGACGTTCAAATAAAAATTTTTCAGATTTATTTTCAATGAAGAATACTTGTCTTTTTGATAGTTATTTGCTTCCATAATAATGGAACATACTCCCTCTGAATGGATTTTTTAGGCCAAATACTTTTTCTTGAACCTATCCAACTTCAGTTTTTGAGTTTCAACGCGAAAACGTAAGTATCAATGTCAGGACGATAGCAGTAGCTATTTCAGGTCATTGCGGATTGTAGGCAAAAGTTAAAAAAATGTCAGGTTTGCTAAGCTTTCGAACAATAGCATTTTCGTATAGCCGCTGCATGTAGAACTTGAAATGTAGAGCGTAACATCATTTTATCCTACTAAGAGATCTTGCTGAAATGATCTCGAGACTACAAAATTTTCTAGGCCTCTTATTTTATCAGTAAGTAATACATTTTGATCTTTCCTTAGGAACTGTAATTTTTGTGATCTCTCGAGCCAATACTGAAGACAATGACACATATCAATATCTACACCACACCACCATTAAGTATATGAAAAAGACCCAACCCCACTGGGTTAATAAGTATAAAAATATTTCATTTTTAATAATATTATTATCTTACTTAAGTTTTGTAGTTATATATAGCAGACACTCAGTAAATTGTAGAAATGAAGATCTAAATTAAGATATTCTCTACATTTACTTACATAACCTCAAAACGTTTCATTTTCATGCCATCAATATTACGTACAATTAATGAAAAATAGACGCATCATGATATTAACTATAATAATATTTAAGTTCTAATGGTAATAATGTCATCAAACCACCTCAAGTTTCGTAGATTTGAATATCCAATACACAGCTGTACTCAGAAAATTATACACTGCAGAATCAGTTTTTAATAAATTGAATTGAGCTCTAAATGTGTCGGCAATCCTGCAGGTCATGGCCTTCGTGTAATAGCCTATTGTTTATTGTAGTGTGTGTATGCTACCTAGCAAGCCCATGTTGTAACTTGATATAATTATACCTTTTCAACAGGACAATTCCTCCATCTACACACACATCTTTGTTTTATCAGATATGGTTCCAATATCATGTTTGGTGTTGAAAGCACAGACATTTGCTATTTCTATACTGAATGCTTTGCTTATTTTTTAGTTCGTTACATCCACATTTTCCTTCCATTACTATATGAGAGTAATATGCAAATCTTTTTTTTATGTGTGCAAAATATAAATTAAACTGCTGTATCCTGTGGGATATAATTGACTTACTTACCCAACTAACACTCTATATGCATTTCTGGATTCGCCCATATGTGCTACATGCCCTGCCCGTCTCAAACATCTGGATTTAATGCTCCTAATTATGTCAGGTGAAGAATACAATGCGTGCAGTTCTGTGTTGTGTAACTTTCTCCATTCTCCTGTAACTTCATCCCGTTTAGCCCCAAATATTTTCCTAAGCACCTTATTCTCAAACACCCTTAACCTATGTTCCTCTCTCAGAGTGAGAGTCCAAGTTTCACAACCATACAGAACAACCGGTAATATAACTGTTTTATAAATTCTAACTTTCAGATTTTTTGACAGCAGACTAGATGATAAAAGCTTCTCAACTGAATAATAGCACGCATTTCCCATATTTATTCTGCGTTTAATTTCCTCCTGAGTGTCATTTATATTCGTTACTGTTGCTCCAGATAGAAACTGACCTATACGGACTCTGCTGTATGCTTCACTAAGACACATTTTAATTAATCGAATTAGTTTCTTGGGAATACCAAATTCAATAAGAATATCATATAATACTTCCCTCTTAACCGAGTCATATGCCTTTTTGGAATCTATGAATAACTGATGTACTGTACCCTTATACTCCCATTTTTTCTCCATTATCTGTCGAATACAAAAAATCTGATCAATAGTCGATCTATTACGCCTAAAACCGCACTGATGATCCCCGATAATTTCATCTACGTATGGAGCTAATCTTCTCAAAAGAATATTGGACAAAATTTTGTACGACGTCAACAAAAGTGATATTCCTCGAAAGTTACCACAGTTGGTTTTGTCCCCCTTCTTAAAAATAGGTACAATTATGGACTCCTTCCATTGTTCTGGTACAATTTCCCTTTCCCAAATAGCAAGTACAAGTTTATAAATTTCGCTATATAATGCACTTCCACCCTCTTGTATTAATTCTAATTGACAAGTTTTAAATTATACACATACCCATAAAAATTTGTCTTAATAAAATTATTTATCCGATTTTTTAGAGTGTTAATCTATTGATTGTTAGTGCCACCTTTAATCAATGAAATTTTATTAGGGTAGTGTTATTACCATGACAACAGCCAAAGAAAAATAAGCTACAGGCACTTTATAACACAAAGAAACGTGGCGTGAGAAGGAGCTACAAAATGCCGTGTTTATTCAATTTACCTATATCACTAGACCACTAAGTACATATGAACGATTCTCTCTAAGTTTACTAAGTAGCTTGGTTCAACCTTTCTGTTGTAAGGAGGGGTGGTTTGTTACCTGCAGGGAGACTACCTACCGTCTACGCTACTGTCTTAGAGTGAGTACAAATACCAACTTAAGAATGAGAAAAACTGTACAGTATATCGGACAAAAGTTTTGCGAGCCAGTGTACTACCCATACTTATGTTCTTTGGTTTCTTTGATAGGTTTGCTTCCGAAATCACTTTCTTCTTACAGCAAATACGTAACATAACTGAAAGTATGTATGCATTAGTACAGAGCATTCACCAGGAAAGAGGTTTTACTCAAGTAAATGCTTCAGCCTTTTACTGTTAAAGATGAAATGTGATATATATCATTATTAAATAACTATTTAAGAGATACTGGTACCACCCAATAACCACTACAGTGGGTTGTTTCTTATGTGCAGGTTTCTCACTTAGAATGCTTAAATTCAGTACTGTAGTTGGGCCGGAATGCAGTTCCAGTAAAAATTTAGATTTCCACAGTTTCAGCACAAATAATACAGAAAATGACTAATAAAGGAATTTGGGGGGCTTCTGAAATAGATGTGTTCCAGTAAAAATTATTTTTCAACTACAGCACAGCTTAAACTGCCGTGTGGAGTCTGGCACTGTGTACGATAGAGCCCTTCAATTCATCAATTGACGTAGGTTTACTGAAGAACACTCTTTCCTTCAGATAGTTCAACAACCAATAATATGCTAGATTAATATCTGGCTATCTTGAAGACCAAATTAACAGGAAAGTGTCTATTGATAACACGACCACCAGCACAATCAGAAACAAACTAACTCGTTGTCATGGTGATGGAAAAAATCCAATTTCTTGTGTTATAGCCAGTGCAAGAATTTTTATGATTGTGCAGAAAATGGAATATGAACAATTAAAGCTACCTCTTACTTTTGAAATCCCTATACAGGGTGTAGCTAAATATGTGGAAAACCTCTGGGGAATTGATAGAGGACGTAAAAACAAGCAGAAAAAGTCCATATGAACATTTGGTCAATTTCGCTTACTTTCTGAGCCACAGTCATTGTTTGTGGTGTACAGATAAAGTTTAATTGTCAACTTGCACGACTTTTTCTTACAGAAAATTCTATTTACATTTTATTTACATTCATCTCATTAATAATTACGTTGTAGGCTTATCAGTTGAAAATAATACAATAAGAATTCTTTGTTTACAAAAGAGAAACTTCTACAAAAGATGCTCAAAATGGCCTCCATGAGATCTAATTCGAAGTTCTAAGCACTGCATCATGAACAGTCATACTCTTCTCCATATTCAAGGCATTTGCCATATCTGGTGACATTCTTGTGCAATATGCCCTTGAAGAATTTCCACATTTGCAGTATGTGTGGAATACACACTGGTCTTTAAATTACCCCATAATTAAAAATCCAGTGGATTGAGGTCAGGAGAACGAGCATATAGCTTGAAACAAAACAATAACACCTTGAACAGAGAAGAAAATTTCGTGTTGCTTCTTTATCTGTGTCTTTATCTGTACATTACAACAATGACTGTAGCTCAGAAACTAAGCAACACTGACCAGATATTTATAAGAGCCTTTTTGCTTGTTTTTATGTCCTCTCTATCAATTTTCCAGTGATTTCCTACATGTTTAGTTACACCCTGTATATTTCGAAGTTCATAAGAAATATTGGCGCAGGAGAGAATGAATGTTCTTTGTTCCTTTATTCTTGATGAGGTTTCGTCACCATGTCATTGACGCACGTACTGTTGTCTGCCTCCCCTGCGTACAGCTACACCTCTCCTGCTATCAAGGGCTTGTAAATAGGTTCACTCAACAAGTCACATAGTGATAAGTGCAGTGGACTAAAACATGTCTTCTGGTTTTTCTCTTTCTTCCCTCCCCTTATCCTCTTAGTGGCATGGTTGGTGCTAGCAGTTGCTTGGTAGAGAGCAGTGATAGTGGCCTGCTACAGCCTCTGACTTTATGTGTGGCTCCTCCATCCCCCAAGCTTTGTGTTACACCCCCAACTCCTAACCTCGTCTCTCCTACTTCCCCTCCCCTGACTGCGCAGCCCAGTGAGGGGCCCAGGCAGAGCCTGTTGCCCACTCTGTTGGGCTCCAGGTTCGCAAGTGCCTCGAAGTTGAAGCCCAAGAAAAAGAAACCGAGACACCCATTGCTAGTTCTGCCTCGCTACTTGCCCACAGACCCTCATAATATGTCGCGTCCAGATCTAGGGCGCCACTTCTCTCAGCCTGCCACAGATCTCCGAAGCATTTCCTCGTCTTATAAAAAGGTAGGGCGATCGACTCAAAGTCTGTCCAGTAGTGTAGAAGAGGCTGCCTCGTTCAGGAACTTGCTTCAGCAGGAGGACATGCGCTCAGAGGCACAGCATGGAAACAAGTTCGCTAGAGGCTTGAGAGCCCTGCGGCTGTTCCCACAGAACAAGCTGTCCAAGAGATTGATCGCCTTAAAAACCAAGCTGCAGTCTGACTCTTCTATGGAGGAAGAAGAGGTGGAGTCCAAGAGTGTTGGATCTTGTGATGAGCCCAAGGTGAAGTTTGAGAGACGACACAGTCGGTCATCAAGTGACTCCATGGCAGCTGCGATCATCAGGTCGCTGATGGAGAGCAACACCTCCGGATTAGACCGTGTGGTAGAGGTGAAGGAGAGTCCGGGATCGTCACCCACCTCGCCATCGAGAAAAGATAGCTATGTAAACACTACATGCGAACTAGACAGCTCTGTTCCCCCTGACGTTCATATCACCATCTCAGAGTCTTTTCTTCGCCTCCCGCCGAATGATGATGGCCCCGAGTTGCGATACGTTGATGGCCATCTGATCTCAAATACTTCCTCAAATGTATCATCTACATCTGACTCATCCAGTTCGGAAGAAGATGCATCTGAAGACTACTCAATAGATGTCCCTATCAAGGACAACACCCCGTCCATTCGCCCCACACCATCACCCGTGCCTAAGACGAGTGATGGTAGTAGCTCTGATGTAACACCAATTGGAAACGCACCGTCCCTTGTTGACACCCTGTCAGCTGACAACGATCAAAGCAATGTATACGAACAAGTAACTGATGATTCTGTCTATAAGTCTGCAACGAAACTTGATGATCATTTTTTTTCCTCAATACAGTGTGACATCGATTCAGAGAATGTGCCTTCTACAAACACCAAATCCAAGTTTGAACAAAATTTTAACTTTTCTCCTATTAACGATACACCAATGAATGACGACATATCGCCTCACAGAGCTGCCAGCGCGTCCCTCCAGCCTTCCTGCCCTGATATGTTTCCTAACCAGGAGAATGTTGAGTATTTTCATGCACCAGCTGGGAAGGGGCAGAGCAACAGCCTCTCAGCAGGTGCCTGTAAGATAGATGTTGTGTTAGACATCCCTGCTGCGTCTCCCCTGCACAAGAGTCGAAGTGCAACCACTCTGTCTTTGTGTCCCTTCGCTACTGTCGAGCATGTTACTAATGAGGGGGAGTTGCAATTCCACAACATCAAGCATGGCCCCTGCTTCGTCCCCCCCAGCAGGCAGCAGCCGCAACCACAGCTGTTCACTGCCGCAGAGGACGACAAGCAGCCGACCGGCTCTCCACCCTCCGTGACTGCCAAGATATCTCCGTCACCCGCCAAGCTGTCCACAGTTCCAGGCATCCATAGGCGGTCTTCTGACTCCGACCTCAGCATTACACCCAAAGGTAAAGAGACTCAAGTTTAGAGAAACTATTGCGATCCTGAAAAAGATTGACAGAAATACAGATCTTTCAGCATCCTGAAGTATTGTCTATCTGTCGCTATATAGTCTTTTCCTTTCCAGTGCAGGTCTTTATTTAACTTCATATGTTTACTATTTACTTTTTCTAAACATGGGAATTTTTATTAATAAACAGTATATCTTTTACTTGATAATCAGTCAAATCCAATGACTTTCTTCATAAGTTTGAAAGTGGTGAATAAAGCTGCTTGTACATACAGTAGAACCTCTGTTATCCGTGGTAATGAAGGGGATGGACTGAACGGTTAATCGAAAATATCGGATAATCCGTACCATAACACATTTTCATACATTTAGTGAATAATGCTTACACTTTCGTAATTTACTCCATGGTCTTATATTGAACACGCTAGGTCAGCGTTTCTCAAACTTTTTTGAAGTGGGGACCACTTTTTCAAGTCACAACAGTTCCGCGGAGCACCTTACTCTGTTCCCTTCGAAAGCAAATTTATCATTTTCGTAGCATATGTTAATACCAGTATACTTATATTTTAAAATTGGATTAATGTTCGGTACTTCGGTCCTCTGTTATGAATTCGGGTGGTCCCTGACTGGGTTACAGGCGCGGCGCCAGATGTGCAGGGAAAAGATGGCGAGAAACACCACGTGTATAGTGCTTTAAATCCCTCTTTTGTTTCTAAGAGTAGAGTGGGAAGTCGATAGACGGGTAGAATAATAAATTTCATAAAAAGCCTGTACTGGGAGAAAAAGTGAAATTCGATTGCCATGTGTCATTTCCAAACTCTGAGATTTTAAGTTATTGTGTGATACGCAATTCGTTTTAATTTTATTTTTTCTTCTGTCTTTTTTTGGAGGACCACAAGGGCAGACCTTGAGGACCACAGGTGGTCCGCGGACCATAGTTTGAGAAATGCTACACTAGGTAATGATCAGAAGTTCACTGATTTAAGTCTGGTTATTAACAACGGGTTTTTAAGGGTCAAAGAAACTCCTTGTAATGGCTGTCAGTGGAAAGATAGGAATAGTGGAGGTCTCGTGTCGTAGATTTACATACTTTATACTGTACACATTTTTGTTAAATTGAACACACTTGAGACTCCAATATCGTATTCTAAGTTGAGCCACAGTTTCTTGTTCTCCAAACCACTCAGTTATTTGCACTGTTCTAATACTTAGCACAACACAGTTTTTTTAAAGGAAGTCATTTTTACATAGAATTTATACAGTACAACAATTCAAACAGTAGACCATACTGTTTAAGGGTAAAGTCTTGTAATAACCCTCTCTAGAAACAATAACGTTCTAATATAATGTACAATACTTCATATATAGAAAAAAAAAAGCGACGACATAAAGACAGTCGGATAATCCGCCAATCAGTTAATAAACGAGGTTCTACTGTATTCAAATTTTCATCAAATTCAATGTTTGACAAGACTTTGCAAGACTTTAAATACTTTCCAAGTTTTATTGTCAAATCACTTACAATACTTCGGAAGTTTTTGAGCGTCTTGAAAGTAAATAATTTGTTCTAATTAATCAAAGACTTGACAGTTCTTTGAAGGAATTGTATAGCCTAATAATTATCCAAAGATTTATATATTTATATTGTAATATTAGGGTACAATGAACTTGAAGCAAATACTGCCAAATCTTTAGCAATATGAAACAGTCTTTGACAAATCCTTTTGAGTATTGATCACTCTTTGATAATTTTTACAAGTTTTCTTGTAAAGTGTTGAAGAGGAAGAAAACTTTTATCACATACAAGCAGATTAAAAGTAGATAATCCTTATTTCTTCCTAACAATAGTTTTTTTTAAGTTATACTTAGCAAATTTTTACATGTGCTTTTGGGATAAGAATACAGTAGGACTATGTCAAATTATGTCACTTTGAATTATATAACTTACTGTAGTCAGTATTTAGCATTATGTGTAAGAAATTGCATATGGAACTTTAGTAGCAGTAGATTTGAAAAAAATTATTTCAAACAACAGTTGACTTTGCAGTTTCACTTTGCTCCCTTTAATAAATTAATTTTCATTTTTTTATTGTCATATACATAGAATGTTTGCTATCATATGACTTGTATATAACAGCAAACTGTTAGCTCTTTTTCACTTCCATTCTGTGTAAATATAAATTTGGACAGAATTTAATGTCTTTCGCAATCCTGATGCCAAAGTAGCTCTTGTCATGCTGACTGAGTGATGTCTAAGCTTTTGCTTATGTACAGGTGTACAACTTTATAACATTTTTCCACAACCATATTACTATTAGTACTACAGATATTACTGCCACCATTACAGATGTTACTACTACTACTGCAGTTGCTGCTACTACTACTACTACTACAGTTGTAACTACTATTACTACTACTACAGTTGTAACTACTACTACTACAGTTGTAACTACTACTACTACAGTTGTAACTACTACTACTACAGTTGTAACTACTACTAATACAGTTGTAACTACTATTACTACTACTACTGGTACTACTACTACTGCTGCTGCTACTACAGTTGTAACTTACTACTACTACTATTACTACTACTACTGGTACTACTACTACTGCTGCTACTACTACTACTACTACTACTACTACTACTACTACAGTTGTAACTACTACTACTACAGTTGTAACTACTATTACTACTACTACTGGTACTACTACTACTGCTGCTGCTGCTACTACTACTACTACTACTACTACTACTACTACTACTACTACTACTACTACTACTACAGTTGTAACTACTACTACTACAGTTGTAACTACTATTACTACTACTACTGGTACTACTACTACTGCTGCTGCTACTACTACTACTACTACTACAGTTGTAACTACTACTACTACAGTTGTAACTACTATTACTACTACTACTGGTACTACTACTA
>NC_091128.1:173126243-173216243 GCF_040183065.1 Periplaneta americana
CTTCACGTTTAGTATCATTTCGTTTGCATGTATTGGCAACCCAGCTACTCGTGTCGGGGAGCGATCTAGTGGAAGTAGATCGTACTGCCAGGAAGAAGAACAGTCTGCAATATTCGTTCAGTGGCCAGTAATATACTCCATCTTGGCGTGCCCAAGCTTCACAATTTATGAAATTTGTCCACGAACATTCCCTTAATATGTCGACGCAAAAAAACCGATCTTCCTCTGGCTCAATAAAATTGTAATGAATTCTCAAAAAGAGCGATCACAATATTATTCATATCACAATATTACCAACCTTTACCCTATTACTGTTAGCTTCAACAGGTTGGCACAACGTGACATACCTCCAATTAAATGACAAACATGCTAAGAGACTGTTAGGGGGGCGGGAAATTGTGTAATATGTAAAGATCTTTTCAACCGCGCACTCTTAGTTTAACTTTACCAGATTTTTTCTCTGGAGTTATTTAAAGGAAATGGTATGTAAATATGAGCCTCGTGTGTCGGACAATATGTAGCAGGTAATTACACAAACATTAACTACAGTCACTCCTGCAGTGCTAAGAAGCGTACTTGGAAGAGAAAGGGACATTCCCAGAGCATGTTGTGCGCTACATCTACATTCCAACATGTATTCATAGCATGTGTATAATTTATAAATGCACAATTGTAATATACAGGGCGTTTGTGAACTATGCTCACAAGCTTCACGGGGTATTTCAGGGAGATATTACAATGTTAACTACGTAATCGGAAAATGTGTATGTATTTATTTACACTGCAAGTGGGCAAGCACCCGGTGGCAGTGGTATATACAATATTAACAATACACAATAAAATGATAAGCAATACACAATAAAATCTACAATACACAATACAATTTACAACACATATACAATTTTATATACAATACAATAAGAATACACAATACAATTTAACACAATAATAATAAAACATAAAATAAAATACCTAATTTTACAACACAACCTACATAATTATGTATAGGACCTACATAAGTTTCAATAGTCTTTCACTTTACTCTCATCTCATTCCCTGTAGTGGCACTATGACGCATTTCACTGACACTTTAGCACACATTTCACTGACACTCTGTAACTCATTTCACTGACACTATAGAACACATTTCATTGACGCTATAAATTATCACTGATCGGAACTGTTCACTGCACTGTAAAACCATAACTTCACTTCACTGACTCACCTCGCTTCACTGATACAACAGTTCAAATAAGTCAAATAAATACATCGTTATGCATACTTGTAAACAGAACTACATTTAAACTAAACATTTCTAGTCTAAGGCCCTCTTACACGCTATTTTTAAATAATTTACAATTCAAACCAAGGAAGTAAACTCGTCAGCCTAGATAAATACATGTCACCTTAAAAAATTAAATGTTGAATGTCAGTTGCAATTTCCCTGCTAGCTTCACAGGGAGCTATACCCGAAAGCCAGATTTGAACGATAATACACGTTTACTTACTTACTTACTTACTGGCTTTTAAGGAACCCGGAGGTTCATTGCCGCCCTCACATAAGCCCGCCATTGGTCCCTATCCTGAGCAAGATTAATCCAGTCTCTATCATCATATCCCACCTCCCTCAAATCCATTTTAATATTATCTTCCCATCTACGTCTCGGCCTTCCCAAAGGTCTTTTTCCCTCTGGCCTCCCAACTAACACTCTATATACATTTCTGGATTCGCCCATACGTGCTACGTGCCCTGCCCATCTCAAACGCCTGGATTTAATGTTCCTAATTATGTCAGGTGAAAGATATAATGCGTGCAGCTCTGCGTTGTGTAACTTTCTCCATTCTCCTGTAACTTCATCCCTTTTAGTCACAAATATTTTCCTAAGAACCTTATTCTCAAAAACCCTCAATCTCTGTTCTTCTCTCAAAGTGAGAGTCCAAGTTTCACAGCCATACAGAACAACCGGTAATATAACTGTTTTATAAATTCTAACTTTCAGATTTTTTGACAGTAAACACGATGACAAAAGCTTCTCAACCGAATAATAACAGGCATTTCCCATATTTATTCTGCGTTTAATTTCCTCCCGAGTGTCATTTATATTTGTTACCGTTGCTCCAAGATATTTGAATTTTTCCACCTCTTCGAAGGTTAAATCTCCAACTTTTATAGTTCCATTTCGTACAATATTCTGATCACGAGACATAATCATATACTTAGTCTTGTCGGGATTTACTTCCAAACCTATCTCTTTACTTGCTTCAAGTAGAATTTCCGCATTTTCCGTAATCGTTTGAGGATTTTCTCCTAACATATTCACGTCATCCGATAATACACGTTTACTATTCGTTAACAGAAAACCTCAAATTTAAGTTACACAGTAAATGTGCACTCAATGCTGGGCTCTGACGTTCTGTCAACCCACTTGAAGTATGTGGATATAAGGGGAATAAATTAAAATGATTCAAGCCAGCCTTAAGGGAGCTATACCTGAAAACCAGATTTGTATATAATATACGTTTACTGTTCGTTAACAGAAAACAACCATTGCTAGAATATCATTTTACTAAAGAAAATCGAGAAAAATTAATAAAGAAAAAAATTCTTTTTTTATTTTACGCTGTTTTTATGTTTGTAGATACGACATAAATGTACGATATAAGACAGATTTTGTTTTACTATATTTTGTAAATCATGTCCAATCCCACTCAATTCTTTACGCTACCCATGGGAGGGTCGCGATCCACGCTTTGGAAATCACTGGCGTAATATATATTCTAAACGTCGATAACGAAAAAAACGAACAAAATGCGCAGCTCTGGAATCCAAGGGGTGTAAGCAATTTTTCGCTAATTACGAAAATATGAACATCAAGATTCTACTCAGTTGATCAGAATTCTGCATCGGTGCACCGTGGATCGATGTACACACTCTAGCATCCGACGGGCACATTACAACCTTTTTCATTTAAACGCGTACAAAATCTAAAGCAGAAACTACGTCATAACCGCACATCGGAGAAGCGCACACGTGTTTTCCGGGCTCTCGTACAGACGCACGTACAACAGCAGTGTGCACCTTGTAGTTAACGTGTAGTAGCAATGGGAGTGGTTAAAAATTTGTAAGTGCTCTTTCTATAGAAAACAGGGCAAGAGCAAGTCGGAGAAAACAAAGGCCTAATCATTATATTAAAAATGTCGCACAGAATGTACCAGAAGAGAGATTAACAGACCGCAGTTTTAAAAGAAGATTGTGGTTCGCTTCAGTTATCAAGAAATTGATAACATTAACAACGAATTTGGAACTTATTTTAACTAACTTAGATAAGAGGTTTGTTAGCCTTAATAATTACAATGAATCCATAGTATTTTCAAAATAAGTAGTAGTATTAGTAGCAGTAGCAGTAGCATTAGCAGTAATAACAGAAGAAACAGCAAGAGGAGTATGAGTAGGAGCAATAACAACAGCAGAAGTAGCAGAAGTATGAATAGGAGCAGTAACAACAGCAGAAGTAGCAGGAGTATGAGTAGGAGCAGTAACAACAGCAGAAGTAGCAGGAGTATGAGTAGGAGCAGTAACAACAGCAGAAGTAGCAGGAGTATGAGTAGGAGCAGTAACAACAGCAGAAGTAGCAGGAGTATGAGTAGGAGCAATAACAACAGCAGAAGTAGCAGGAGTATGAGTAGGAGCAGTAACAACAGCAGGAGTATGAGTAGGATCAGTAATAACAGCAGAAATAGCAGGAGTATGAGTAGGAGCAATAACAACAGCAGAAGTAGCAGGAGTATGAGTAGGAGCAATAACAACAGCAGGAGTATGAGTAGGATCAGTAACAACAGCAGAAGTAGCAGGAGTATGAGTAGGATCAGTAACAACAACAGAAGTAGCAGGAGTATGAGTAGAATCAATAATAACAGCAGAAGTAGCAGGAGTATGAGTAGAATCAATAATAACAGGAGAAATAGCAGGAGTATGAGTAGGAGCAATAACAACAGCAGAAGTAGCAGGAGTATGAGTAGGATCAGTAACAACAGCAGAAGTAGCAGGAGTATGAGTAGAATCAATAATAACAGGAGAAATAGCAGGAGTATGAGTAGGAGCAATAACAACAGCAGGAGTATGAGTAGGATCAGTAACAACAGCAGAAGTAGCAGGAGTATGAGTAGGATCAGTAACAACAACAGAAGTAGCAGGAGTATGAGTAGAATCAATAATAACAGCAGAAGTAGCAGGAGTATGAGTAGGATCAGTAACAACAGCAGAAGTAGCAGGAGTATGAGTAGAATCAATAATAACAGCAGAAGTAGCAGGAGTATGAGTAGAATCAATAATAACAGGAGAAATAGCAGGAGTATGAGTAGGAGCAATAACAACAGCAGAAGTAGCAGGAGTATGAGTAGGATCAGTAACAACAGCAGGAGTATGAGTAGGATCAGTAACAACAGCAGAAGTAGCAGGAGTATTAAGACCAGTAGTAAGAGGAAAAATAGTAGTAGTAGTATAAGATATTAGATACTTTTCAATTTCAATTCTCAGAGACATTCAGTCTCGTACACGTGATATTGTCCAGACATTTCGTAAAGATATCGTCCCGTTATGCATAAACGAAATCCACACAGAGTGCAAAAAAAAAAAAAAAAATATCGCGGTAAGCACCGTTAAGGTCTGAAATCTTACTGGAACTTTCATTGTTAAAGTAAAAGTCGAAATTCGGAACAATTTTCAGCTGAAAAATCTTTTCAGGACATCGGGCCATTGGTAATGATATCGAGAAATCCGTTAATCTGCCGGGACATTAATAAATTGCAGCACACGCAGCCTGCAACGTGTTGTTTAGACTACACGCACGGCAGTGAAGTCGGAGAAGATGCCGCTAGATCACGGCGAGTCATGAATTGTGGGGAGATCGTGACGAACTACGAATCTGCAGCTGGGGATTCAACGTGGAACACAAAGAAAGGACACGGCCGCCGCTGCTGTTTGTGTGCAGAGCGGGGATTTGCGGGATTTGCGCTCCCATTCCGCGGGATTAGACTTAATTTTAAAATGTGGCTTCGAATTAAAGAAAGGAACTTGTTTGCTGCTCCTCTAATAGGAATCTACTGAAAAATTGTAAAAAAAAAGCTTATTAAAAAAACAACCTGTTACTGGAGAAATGGAGGGGGACAAAACCTGTCCCTATAGCCTCTTTGTTGCTGTAAGTCTTTAGCTGACCGACAGAGCTTGTAAAGGAAGCTCTACCTACCACATTATTTTTTTTTTTTATTTTCATCCGCGTTGGTGAGGAAAGAAAGTTCTTTCGTACTCTATAATCGAGTGTTGTGCTTTACAACCTCCAAAGGAGAAACACTTGATTTAAGATTTAAACCCGAAGGGCTATTTCTCAGCATTGAAGTACAATATACATATTATCACGGTTACCAGATTGAACTGGCCATTCGTGGGCACTGATGATTAGCTTCAGATAGCACTTAAGGTATATTATGTACACCCACAAAACGCAAAAAGTGATGAAAAATTAGAATTTTCAAAATATAACTATTTTAATAGAGAATTTTCTCCCCTTTAATTTTATATAAGAATATTCGATTTATGCCTTATGGTTTTTCAGATAAGTCCCATTTTACAAAATTCTGCGTCATCACTGTAGACCTCGGATTTTTAGGCTCATTTAAAGTAGCCTGGAACATACGTTCTTTAATACACCTAGTTTTAGGCAATATCATCGCTCGAGAGTTTCTCGTGTTGCATGCATTCAGGGAATTTTACATACAATTGTTGCAACCTATCCTATTCTAGCCTAAAAATCCGAGGTCTAGACTCATCAGCCACGGTCACGTCTACGAAGATCACTCCAAAAGTAATGCACAACATTTTTTTAAATTTATTTTTTATTCTAAACCTTTGCAATTAATGGAGATCATAGATGCATTCTTCCTCCTTGTATTCAAATTTAATTTAAGTCGTTCCCGTGAGTGGCGCCAGAGAGTGGCTCAGACGTGTTGGTCCAGACTTTTATCGTGCAAGTATACAGGCCCTCATTCCAAGGTGGCGTAAGGCAGTTGAAAGGTGCGGGGATTATGTGGAAAAGTGACGTATTGTTCCTGAAGGATGTATCTACATTCTATGAAAATAGCAAAGATGTAGGCTGAAAATGTAATTTTTAAATAAATATTGTGGATTACTTTTGGAGTGATCCTCGTAGCAGTCAATCCCCTGCATTGCTTGTAAAATAAACTTCTTTCAAGTCCCAAAATAGATGCATAGATATCAAGGCATGATCATTCGATTGAAAACACGTTTTTACATAATGAAGTATTTTATAATCTTTTACTGTTAGTCATAAAACTGTAAATTTGTGTGTCAATGATGTTGTACGTCATTTTAATAAGAATCCAAAAAGGAGAAGTTAAAATTCTGAGGAGGATGAGCATAAACCCTGGGACAAACACCATCGCAAGATTTGTTGCATCAATGGGAAATAAGGACAAAAATGCCAAAAAAACATTCAACACCTGAAGTTAAAACAAGGAGGAGGTATTTGAGAGGCAGAAAGAAGCTAAAACAGTACCGACTTGAAGCTGCTTAAGGGGTGACATATGATGATGCAGTCTTCTAGGCTCTGAAAGTTTGTGGTTCATTTCCTGTAAATAATAATTTTAGAATATTTAATTCTTTTAAACATGATATATCAGTCAAATATGGTGATACCAAGTAGATATTTGTGTCATTTTGAAGCTTGAAATGTCCCCCAGTGCCTGACAATGAGTAAAATAACATTAATATAGTTAATAATTATCTATGGATTTTTTACATGATACTTGCAACATAAAATATTAGTATAAGTTACATATATGGTAATATTTAATTAATGTAAATGAAAATAAAAACTAGCTCTGTCAGGTACTAAAGATTAGTTTTAGCTATAAAACAGTGAGAAAATGTGGCTCTATCTTAAAAACTGCATGAGCTATCATGTTTCAAGTTGTATATCAAAATTATAAACAAAATAATTTTTATAAACAATTTAGACATAATTTGAAGAGATTTGTTCACTTCATAATCTTTCTGGTACCATTCTCAATTGTATAAAAATTTTACAGAGCAAAATTATGCAAAAAAATTATGTAAAGGTGTACATACACCTTTAAAAATTGTTTCTCTACATTGTAGGCAAAGATATATCATCTTAAGCCTTGTACGGACACACAAACAACATTTGTACCACCTAATTTTACCAAGTTCCAGATAAAACGCATTGCGCATGTGCAGTAAACAAGAGCGCCTAAATGTATGACAATCTTGTGAAGTTTGTTGCCTCAGAGAAAGATACTTTAGCACACGAATTGTTGTATTAGTTATGCAGTCATCTTTAGGTGCGGAAGTCACCCCATGGAAGAAACGTAAGCAACGAAAGGAGAAGAAACAAGATGTAATAAAGAAAAAAAAAGATTAAAGGATACGCACACTTCAGCCACAACAAAGTATTTTTTGCAAATCAAGATTTCAGGTATAACTCCCTGTAAAAGGGAAAAATTGGATCGGTGTCGGTTAGAGTTCCCGGGTAGCTCAGTGGTAGAGCGTTGGTACGTTAAACCAAGAGGTTCCGGGTTCGATACCCGGCTCCGGAACAATTTTTCCCTCGAAATTATTCAAATCAACTTTACAGGGAGTTATACCTGAAATCTTGATTTGCATAATACACGTCACTGTTCGTTAACAGAAAATCACAATTTAAGTCACACGGAGTTAGTGTGCACTCGAAGTTGGTTGCTTGACGGTTGTCAGCCCACTTTGAGGTCTGTGGATATAGAGGGAAAAATTGGATCGGTGTCGGTTAGAGTTCCCGGGTAGCTCAGTGGCAGAGCGTTGGTACGTTAAACCAAGAGGTCCCGGGTTCAATACCCGGCTCCGGAACAATTTTTCCCTCGAGATTATTCAGAGTATTTTTTGTTAAAACAATCATTGTTCATAGTTACCTGCATTTACACATGCATTTCTACGAGAGAATTTAAGTTATAAAATATGTACTTCAGTTTTGCTAAGTTTCTACGACACTTTAAGAAATGGCATGATGAATTTTATACTTGACGTTTCAACAATACCCATGCCAGATAGTTTTTTTTTTTCTTGAAAATTTATGTTTTTTGGACTTCGGTTGTTTTTCCAAAAAAAAAAAACCTTTCAATTATAAAATCTAGTTTTTGAGACTTTTGGCAAGTAAATTGTAATATTAACTGGGAAGCTTATTATATAGTTTCATCCACATAACAAAAAACTGAGTTAATCTTTTTTATTATGCAATTTGGAATATTAATTTGCTGTCTATTTGTATTTTCATGATTATGAATATTGGCAAATAACGAGCAGTTCTCCATATTTTGTCGAGTATAAAGCACTATGTCGTATACGCACAAATTTATAATTTAAAATCGGTAAATGAATGATAAGTGGTCGACAGTATTCAAGAGAATTAGACTCACATAAAAGTCTAATGATTTTGTTTTACAAAACCGAAACATTCCTAATTTTGCTACTATTCCTACAAAAAATTAAGACGTACAGGATTAAAGACTGAAACAAAGAAAAGTTCCTTTCGATAGTCAGAAGCGTTGATATGTATAATCAGCGTATTCAAGGCCATATTTCTGAAGTTTGGCTGAAGAGTCCCTGTTTCCTACAAACAATGGTCAACTCTCGTAACATTTTTACTCATAATTTTGAAATTTTTGTATTATTATAATATGAGCATTCCCGGGTGATAATGGATGTATTGACAATGGAAGGACTACACGAAAGAAGAGCTAGTTAACAAAATCATTAAACAAGTGGACTCAAGTATCTCATCATTAGGGAACGTATTTCAGGATGTGGGAAACAGGGCAACGCGTGAATATAAAATGTTGTGCTTTTTTTTTTTGCACAAATCTCCTTCAGAGACATTAAGAATGCTTTAAGAAGCTTATGGTGGAGAAGCAATGAAAAAAACGCAGATCTGAAGATCGATCGGAGAGCTGGTCGTCTTTGATACTCATAAAGTCTTCATTGTGAAATTCGACGAGCGAATATCAACAACAATAACAACAACGACAACGACCATAATCATAAAAGTTCTACGGAAGTGATGTCATGAATGATGCTAACATCAGAAACAGAAATATACTGCATAAGATTATTCATTTTGACGAATATATACTGGGTGTTCATTTCAAAGTGTGTCATGACGTCACTGTTGTTGGGTCAACGATTTGAAGCGAGTTTCAGCTTATATGTTAGAGAAGTTGCCTATTATTTAAGGAAGATTGAATTCTCTAGGCTCATCAGCTAGCCACATGACGGCATACAGCGAGCCAAGACACATTTTGAACTGAACACCCAGTAGTTATATATACATTTACTCACTTACTTACAAATGGCTTTTAAGGAACCCGAAGGTTCATTGCCGCCCTCACATAAGCCCGCCATCGGTCCCTATCCTGTGCAAGATTAATCCAGTCTCTATCATCACACCCCACCTCCCTCAAATACATTTTAATATTATCCTCCCATCTACGTCTCGGCCTACCTAAAGGTCTTTTTCCCTCCGGTCTCCCAACTAACATTCTATATGCATTTCTGGATTCGCCCATACGTGCTACATGACCTGCCCATCTCAAACGTCTGGATTTTAAGTTCCTAATTATGTCAGGTGAAGAATACAATGCGTGCAGTTCTGTGTTGTGTAACTTTCTCCATTCTCCTGTAACTTCATCCCGCTTAGCTCCAAATATTTTCCTAAACACCTTATTCTCAAACACCCTTAACCTATGTTCCTCTCTCAGAGTGAGAGTCCAAGTTTCACAACCATACAAAAGATCCGGCAATATAACTGTTTTATAAATTCTAACTTTCAGATTTTTGGACACCAGACTGGGTGATAAGAGCTTCTCAACCGAATAATAACACGCATTTCCCATATTTATTCTGCGTTTAATTTCCTCCCGAGTGTCATTTATATTTGTTACTGTTGCTCCAAGATATTTGAATTTTTCCACCTCTTCGAAGGATAAATCTCCAATTTTTATATTTCCATTTCGTACAATATTCTGGTCACGAGACATAATCATATACTTTGTCTTTTCGGGATTTACTTCCAAACCGATCGCTTTACTTGCTTCAAGTAAAATTTCCGTGCTTTCCCTAATCGTTTGTGTATTTTCTCCTAACATATTCACGTCATCTGCATGGACAAGAAGCTGATGTAACCCGTTCAATTCCAGGTTATATATAGTTATATATAATATATTCCAGAAACTTACTGAACCGAGTATTACATCCATCGCTTATACATGGTTGATGTGTAACTTTTTCTGTGCCAACTGTGCATAAGATAAGTCTTGTATAAAAATTATAAATGGTTTATTAGTAAGATCTTTTGATTTATCTAGAGAAAATCAAAAGTCGAGTGGGATTTAGTTGACTATTACACGATTAGAAGAAAATATATAAAGATTAGAAGAAATACAGTAAAGTACTCTAATACAATACAGCTGTGCTAGAAAGAGTGGGTGAAGAAAGAATGATACTGAAGCTGACCAGGAAGAGGAAAAGGAATTTGTTGGGTCACTGGCTGAGAAGAAACTGCATACTGAAGGATGTACTGGAAGGAATGGTGAACGGGAGAAGAGTTCGGGCAGAAGAAGATATCAGATCATAGACGAGATTAAGACATATGGATCATATGAGGAGACAAAGAGGAAGGCAGAAAATAGGAAAGATTGGAGAAATCTGGGTTTGTAGTGAAAGACCTACCCTTGGGCAGAACAATAAATGAAATAATTTAATGATATTAATACATAAAACATAAATTGACTTTCTAAAATGCTACACTGTCTTGAAATATATTATTACACAATTTCATCATTACAAATATTGCGCTAGATAGCAATAGTGTGTTATGATCAGCTGTTCTCTTGTTATCAGTTGTGACTATACAATCTTCATTGAACTCTATGGACGATTACTAGTTAAGAAGCCTTTGTTGATTCAGTTTCATTTTTATTAAAACATTTGTATTCCACTTCAATTTTCAATATATATTAAACAATCTCTGATACGTAACTATCCATAATCTCATACAGAAGAAGCTATAACATAACCTAAATTATATAAAAACGATAAGTGATAGAACATTTTTAATTAAGGATGATGAAATAAACATGAATCATTTTAAAGGGACACGCTACTGAGATTTCTAATCTCCACAATTTTGATTGTAAGTTTTTGAAATTTTAAAATGGAATAGATGTTGATGAGTTACATGTGCACAATTATTTTCAAAATTTTATGTTGAAAAATGTACTCAGAAAAAAATAAAATATAAAAAAAGTGTTTATAATTTTAGTAAACAAATAATTGGGTCTCATATAAAGATAATTTGTTTCTTAAACTATTAAAATGATGCTAAGACTACCTACAATGAAATGGTGCATGGGTTTGTTCCTAGTCCATACAGTTCATCAGTAAAAAAAAAAAATAACTTTTAACATTGACCAAAATTGCCGAAAACTCAGTAGCGTGTCCCCTTAAAAGGTACAATTATTGAAAGTACAATGTTGGCAAACAAAGAAACAAATGCTGGAGGGGTGAAAAAAGAAAGAAATGCTAGGGAGGTGATAAAACACAAATTCTAGGGAGATGATGAGAACAAATGATAGGGAGGTGATATAAAAGTAGGATAAGGAACCATGTTTGGTTAAAACACGTCGATCCATACTGTTTTATGTGTCAAAAGTAGTATGACGTAGTAAAAGTGTAATAATCTTAGAAATCACATTCCTGTTGTATCAGCTTTCTTAGAAGTTTCTTCAGTTTTAGAAGCAAAGTATGAGAAGAATTCATTCAACGATAATTTTATCGTGCCATTCGATATAATCTGAAATATTATATAAATTATTTTCTATTTTTATTTTTATATTTGTATTAAAATTAAATGAGTAACAACTTTTGTGTGAGATCGTACGTATTTGTTTGTTTTCCGCACAGAACCAATATGCGGTAAGTGTGAAAATCCACATTCAGTATTCCCAACGTAACACACATAACAATTTCCCTCTTCTTACCGCTTAAGCGCGACATTTATTTTACTGCTCTAGGCTTTTAACATATTATTTTTAGAGACGTTTAACATAGTAATAATTATAAATTGGAAACTTACCACTGCAATTTCACCTAAATTGCAATGTTAATTATTGTTTTTAAATATTTGCGAAAATTAAGTAAAGTCTACTACTCCACGAAACTTATTGCATTCCTGATACAAGTAACATTAAGGAAGCCGTGAAAAAATCAACGAGATTCCAGATGCCGATGTTATTACTACAATATGTTATATAAATAATATTATTAAAATATTAAAATGAAAAATAAATCATTACATAACCTTACCGTTTGTTTTAAGTTCGCATTTATAGACTGGGGGAAAAAAAAGACAGACGTACATCACGGCCTGCTGGAGTATAGTAAACACAGAAAACATTTTATAGCAACAATGTAGAAGAAAGATATTTTGGTTTTGCGAAGTTGCCGTCATTAAACAGAAACCAAGATGGAGATTTCATTGCAACTAATTAGAAATTCGTGTTTCAGGTATGTAATAAACGATCTTCGCACAAAATAATGTACGATACACGAGCGATATGTTTGTTTTCATGTTCTCGGAAATTAAAAAAGCTCAACTACGTTTCGCTTTTTCAATCTTTTCCTCGAATATGAAAACGTCAACATACCGCTCTTGTAACGTATATTACTATTTCATCAGCAGTGGTCAATTTGTAATTCTTCGTTCAGCTGACTTGTTCTGTTTGCAACTAGTGTGTTGTGTACTCGTAATTGCGCCTATTTCTGGAAGGTAGCATATTAAGAATATTAACAAGGCTGTGTAACTCGACACTCGCATCCAAATGTTTACGCCGGAGTAGGGAGTGCGTAGGCACCGTGTCGGCAGGACGTCGAGGAGTAAATTACCCCAGGGAGCTGAAGACGGCGAGGCGAGAGGGGTTCTGTTATTTAGCCATATGATGAGAAGTCGGAGGGACTGGGAGAAACCACGGCGATACAGCACACTTCGTGGATTATCTGTATGTTGAATACGTAAAAATCAGTTCCTCGGGCGCGGTTTAAATGGTAGTATTGTAATATAAGGAACCCAGTTTGGATTACCGGCAAGGAAATGTTAATTTATCTCTATACTGGAGATTGGGAGATGTCTGTCTATTGTGACCCGTATGGTGTATTAAGCAATATTCTTACAGTGATGAGCAAGTCCCTCCACTTACGAAAATTTAATGTTTTTTTTTTTTCTATTACTGTCCAAAGTTTAAAACCTTATTTTACCCTGACGTATATTAGACTTACAGTCGGTAACAAGTTAGTTACATGAATAATTTCGAGGGAAAAATTGTTCCGGGTCCGGGTATCGAACCCGGGATCTTTGGTTAAACGTACCAACGCTCTCCCACTGAGCTACACGGGAACTCTACCCGACACCGATCCAATTTTTCCCTCTATATCCACAGACCTCAAAGTGAGCTGACAACCGTCAAGCAACCAACATTTGAGTGCACACTAACTCTGTGTGACTTTAAATTGTGGTTTTCTGTTACGTACAGTGACGTGTATTATGCAAATTAAGCTTTCAGGAATAACTCCCTGTAAAGTTAATTTGAATAATTTCGAGGGAAAAATTGTTCCGGAGCCGGGTATCGAACCCGGGACCTTTGGTTAAACGTACCAACGCTCTCCCACTGAGCTGCTTTAAATTGTGGTTTTCTGTTACGTACAGTGACGTGTATTATGCAAATTAAGCTTTCAGGAAAGCATTCCTGAAATTTTAATTTGCATAATACACGTCACTGTACGTAACAGAAAACCACAATTTAAAGTCACACAGAGTTAGTGTGCACTCAAATGTTGGTTGCTTGACGGTTGTCAGCCCACTTTGAGGTCTGTGGATATAGAGGGAAAAATTGGATCGGTGTCGGGTAGAGTTCCCGGGTAGCTCAGTGGGAGAGCGTTGGTACGTTTAACCAAAGGTCCCGGGTTCGATACCCGGCCCCGGAACAATTTTTCCCTCGAAATTATTCAAATTAACTTTACAGGGAGTTATACCTGAAATCTTAATTTGCAAGTTAGTTACATGTTTCATAACTATAGAACGGATTCCTAGGTGCTAAAAATGAGATTTAGGACTTTATAAAATATGATTTAGGACATTTAGGAGTTTGAATAAAATTAACTATTAGTAAGTTTAATTTTAGTACATAGGCCTATTTCATTTTGCAGTAGGTGGAATTGGGAGCAACAGTAACAAATATAAATGATACTCTGGAGGAAATTAAACACAGAATAAATATGGGAAATGCCTGTTATTATTCGGTTGAGAAGCTTTTATCATCCAGTCTGCTGTCAAAAAATCTTAGTTAGAATTTATAAAACAGATATAGAGACATCTCTAAACAGAAAGTATTGATGATAGATTGTTCTAATACAATATGCAGAAAGGTTCATAGGTACAAGAAGTACCTGTGAAAATAAAGATGATAGTATTTCCTGACTTATGAACAATCCTATATGCATCAGGAGAAAGGTGAGCAAAGACTTTAAATACTGCTTTCTTAATGTCACTACGTTGAAACCAGCTTGAACGCTGCTACTGTCAAAAGAGCTGTAATGTTGTCACGTTGGAAAAAATATTATTGGTGTTAAGTTGAAAGGAGCTTCAATGTCGTTACAGTGTAATTAACTTTCATAATGCTATGTTGAAAGAAGCTTTAATGTTGCCGAGATGAAAGGATTTCATTATGTATGGAGTTTCCGATAAGCAAGTTATAATCTTAAGTATTGAATAAATTAAACATCTGTGCTTATCTAGTACTAGGTAAGCACAGACTGCTTAATTTATTCAATACTTAAGAATGAGATGAAAGGAGTTTTAATGCCGCTATATTTGAAAAAGGCTCCAATTTCGCTCCTTGATAAAGAGCGTCAATCGAGCCACGAGAGAACGAGCTTTAATATCGCTATATTGAAAGGAGCTTTAATGTCATGATATTGAAAAGAGCTTTAATGTCGCTACGATGGAACTTCAATGAGACTACGTGGAAAAAGGCTACAAATTCGCTACTTGATAAAGAACTTCAATCAAGCTACGAGAGAACGAGTTGTAATATAGCTATATTGAAAGGAGTTTTAATGTCGCGGTATTGAAAGGAGTTCTAACGTCGTTACGATGGAACTTCAATGCGGCCATGTAGAAAAATACTACAATTTCGCTGCTTGATAAATAGCTTCAATCAAGCTACGAGAGAACGAGTTTTAATATCGCAATATTGAAAGGAGCTTTTATGTCTCGATATTGAAAGGAGTTTTAACATCGCTACGATGGAACTTCAATGAGACTACGTGGAAAAAGACTCCAATTTCGTTACTTGATAAAGAGTCTCAATCAAGCTACGAGAGAACGAGTTTTAATATCGGTGTATTGAAAGGGGCTTTAATGTGGCGATATTGAAAGGAGTTTTAACATCGCTACGATGGAACTTCAATGAGACTACATGGAAATAGGCTCCAATTTCGCTACTTGATAAAGAGTCTCAATCAAGCCACGATAGAACGAGTTTTAATATCGGTATATTGAAAGGAGCTTTAATGTCGCGATATTGAAAGGAGTTTTAACATCGCTACGATGGAACTTCAATGAGACTACGTGGAAAAAGACTCCAATTTCGCTATTTGATAAAGAGTCTCAATCAAGCCACGATAGAACGAGTTTTAATATCGGTATATTGAAAGGAGCTTTAATGTCGCGATATTGAAAGGAGTTTTAACATCGCTACGATGGAACTTCAATGAGACTACATGGAAATAGGCTCCAATTTCGCTACTTCATGAAGAGCTTCAATCGAGCTACGAGAGAACGAGTTTTAATATCGCTGTATTGAAAGTGGCTCTAATGTCGCGATATTGAAAGGAGTTTTAACGTCGCTACGATGGAACTTCAATGAGACTACGTGGAAAAAAGCTCCACTTTTGCTACTTGATAAATAGCTTCAATCGTGATATGAGTAAATGAGCTTAAACAATACATCTACAATGAGACTAAAATCGTGCTTTTCCATTTCATTTTTCAGATTGCATGCAAGCTAAATAGTCCACACCTGTGGAGTAACGGTCAGCGCGTCTGGCCGCGAAACCAGGTGGCCCGGGTTCGAATCTCGGTCGGGACAAGTTACCTGGTTGAGGTTTTTTCTGGGGTTTTCCCTCAACCCAATACGAGTAAATGCTGGGTAACTTTCGGTGCTGGACCCCGGACTCATTTCACCGGCATTATCACCTTCATATCATTCAGACGCTAAACAACCTAGATGTTGATACAGCGTCGTAAAATAACCCAATAAAATAAAAATAAAATGCAAGCTAAATATTTATAGAAATATAAATTTCACAACTACATCCTCATTTTTCTGTATGGAATTAGTGCAAGCATCCATGTTCTCTAGGATATAGCTCTGTATTTGCATTCATTTTTTTCGGATTGCTCTTTTGTTAATTTCTGTGATTGATTAGTTGCGTGTGTACGTGCGCCATTGTGAATTGAGAAAATTGTTCAGATTTTACGTTTATATAATGTTCATTTCAAAACTTTCCAGTATAAATAACTATAAAATTTAAATTGAATATAATTGAACAAAGAACACATAAATTTAGATATTGAGGCGGAAGTTTAAAACGAGTCTTAACTGATTATTAAGTTTCACCACCTCACCCCCAGCCACCCCCACTTTGGAATTTAAAATGGTACCCCTATCTTGTGATACTTAAATATGAGAGTATTCAAATGTTTATACATCTCATTCATTTAATGCAACACTGCTACCATATTTAATCATAGTAGTAATTTAGGCCCAAGAATATTTAACAAATTTATATTTAAATATCCTAATCTTGTCAATTCTAGTAGTTCTAGTATTAAATTCAAAAAGTTATGTATAGATTTTATAAAAATTGAACAATTGTAAATTTAAAATTTATATATTCTAATTGCATAGTAGACATAAGACAAATTGTATTATATACTTATTAATTTCAATTCATAAATCCGCCCCTGATCACGAGTTCTACTCTTTCAGGGGCGAGCTAAAGTTTTTCTGTATATATTATATTTTATGTTACAATGATTAGCAAAATAAATAAATAAATTTGTTTTCGCATTTTTGTTTTCTAGTTTTGCTTGGCAAGCTCTATTGATGTCATTGTCACTTGATTGTAAGGTGAAAACACAGCCTATTTTGTGTAATTTCTAAATTTAATCAATAAAGATGTTTTCTGTTTTCTCTTGAAGGGTATACACCATTTTAAAATAATTTAATACACAAACACAACTATTACAAGAAATGCTCAATAGTCTATTTAGCTTTATTCTCTTCAGCTCTAATCAACAATAACGCAATCTAGGTTGCCAGGCAACGATAGAAAACAAAATATGCGAAAACAAATGAATGAGATGTATAAACAATTAAATACCCTTTCAAATTTAAGTATCACAAGAAAGGGGTGCAATAAATTTGAAATTTCAAAATGGTGTGGCTGACGGTAAGGGGGTGAAAACTATTATGCAATTAAGACTTGTTTTAAACTTCCCCCCTCAATATCTAAATTGACGTGTTTTTTGTTTAATTAAATTCTTTTAAATTATATAGTTATTTAGACTGGGAAATTTTGAACTGAACGCTCTGTATGTAATATTTACCGTGAATGTAACACAACTCTAACATTTAAGCCACAACTTACTTACTTACTTACGTACAAATGGCTTTTAAGGAACCCGAAGGTTCATTACCGCCCTCACATAAGCCCGCCATCGGTCCCTATCCTGTGCAAGATTAATCCAGTCTCTATCATCATATCCCACCTCCCTTAAATCCATTTTAATATTATCCTCCCATCTACGTCTCGGCCTCCTTAAAGGTCTTTTTCCCTCCGGTCTCCCAACTAACACTCTATATGCATTTCTGGATTCGCCCATACGTGCTACATGCCCTGCCCATCTCAAACGTCTGGATTTAATGTTCCTAATTATGTCAGGTGAAGAATATTTAAGCCACAACTGGGATTAATATTTTTAAAACAAGTGAATTGTAATTTGAAATGGATAATGTAAAGATTTGGCTTGACATAAAGCTGTGTTTAGTACCTACCCATTACCTCTGTCATCTGTGAGGTAAATAACTATCTATTGTTGAAGGTTTCTGTCTTTAATGGGGTTCGAACGCCGGATACCACGCAAGTACTTGTTATTATTTGTCATGGGCTCTTAAAGATCGTAGAGTGGTCGCGCCTGGCCGAGTTCCGTTATTGAGTTTCCGCAAGAAGCCGCAGATCCAGGCCACGGCGCTGCTTTTGTGGTGTGTTGACCATCAAATTGGATTTATGAAAGGGCCTGGAGATTGCGCCGGTATTGACAGCGACGCTGCCCGCGCATGTTACATATTTTGTGGTTTTTCACGCGCCAGCGATTTTCAATCAAGACTTCACACGCGATCTGTCGTTTGGAAGAGGTTTTTGACGACGTTTCGGCGATTTGGATCTACCTTCATCAGGCGAGCTGGGGGCGTTAACAGTCTGTCGAAATAGCCCTGACTAGCAGCAGGCTCCCTTGGAGGCGTCGTCTTTGTAGACATCTTCATAGCAATGCTAATAATCCAAAGAAAATATCTTCCGAATGAGAAATTGCATTATATTCTTCAGTAAAGACAGTTTGTCATTACAATGTAATAGTATTGAAGCTGTGACGTCACGTGACTGTTTTCTATGTTTACGACTTTAATATGTAACTAATAGCGATTTTTATAATACCCTAACCCAGTGATGTCGAAGCAAGCGCATTTTTCTGACCTTGACGTCGTGCGAGGGCATTAAGCGCTAAGTATGCTAGGAGGAATAAGCAGCCTGTTGGATTAAGAAAACAGTGGTGCACAAACTTCGAACGGAACGTGAAATTTTATGTTGTTATTTTTATATGGCTTCTTTCTGTTTGTTATTTTCTGTATTGTCTGTAAAACAAAAGTACTAACACCTATTTCTTAGCCTAATATTGGAGTTGTGTTTTAAACGTTAATAACATAATAAAGAGTAAAGAAGGAATATTCACACAAATTCCATAATAACTACAACTATACTATACTAAGTGAATTAAACACATCATTCATAAAGAAAGTGTTATCCCAAAGAAAGACACTGAATATGACATGACAAGTTGAAATTGATATTGATGGTATCTTTAGCCTTATAAAAGTATTGAAAACAATATTATAATACAAAGCAAAGTTGCCTAGGTATATGTTTTAACTGTAACTAATATTACATAATAAAACTCTTATCTCATTATGCTTTTAGTTGATATTGGTGCGCAACTTCCTGTTATCAGAATATTAAATTATCTCGAAATTTACTGAAGCTATAGACCTGACGTTTTACCAACAAAAAGTTGAGAAAATACTCCTTTTGAATAAAAAAAAGCAAACTTGTGAAAAATGAGCATTAAAATTGACACTTAACATTCTTATAATGCACTTATACTCTCAGACAAATCTAAAAATTAACATGGATACAGTTTTAATAAGTTCTCTTCTCTTTATCTATTGAATCAGTGCTGGCCATCCCTGTATATAGCTCTACCAAGCGGCATATACCACCTCTTTCGTCTGTCTCTTTCCTTTCCGCTGTAAAGCGCTCAGACTCTCCTGGGCTCTAAAGCGCGCGCTTGCTCATATGGGCATAAATTGATATCAGTGCCCTAATCCAATGGTTCCCAAACTGGGGGTCGTGAAAAGAGCTGAAGAGGGTCGCGAAATTGAGGAGCGTTTTTGCAAAAGTCGATAGATGCAGAAATCAAGATTTTACAGAAATTACACTAAGTGACAGGATGTATCGAGTTTTGAAAAAACTCTGGAAGGTTTGGTAGTCTCTACATACGGCATGAATCAAGTTTTAGTAAATCTGATTTCATAGATCGATTCCGGAGGTAGAAAACATACGATATTCACATGTAATTCATTTTATAAAATTTCTGCATCTATCGAATTTTGCAAAAACGCTCCTCAATTGTTTACAAAATAAAACATAAGACGCTTAATTAACATAGCCTACACTTACCGTGTTTTCAGAAACATAAACAACATGTAACATGAAAATAAGGAAAAGTTTCAATATTTATACACTGAAATAAAAAAAAAATATTGTATTAATGCGACAAATCTGCCTGTTTTTCAGAGAGCAGTTCTCAAATCTGAATTTTGTATTCGATACACACATAGTGATATCACTTCCAAGTTCAATGAAATTTCTAGTCTTTGTTTTGTGTTCCTTCATGGTCTGGAATTAGGTTAATTTTAAATTGAGGACCTCTCCTACTGCCACATAATCATGATCATCCTGTCGCATCACCGGAGTAACGTAACTCCGTCTTCCAGGTGCCCCTAGACCTACCTCAGAAGTCGTTACGCGTAAGCCACTTGCAGGAGAGAAGAAAGACAACCTGATGGCATTAGAAAAAAAAATGACGGAATAGATTTTGAAGTTATTATGGTTAGTCATGCCATAGACATGAAAGAAAAAAAGCGAAGATCGACGATGCCGTGAACAACAATGTAACTTCTGTAGTTACGAAAAAATAAACAAATTGTATAGTCCCGTCGCTCTAATTTCCTGCAGCCAATCGGGTTGCAGGTCGGCTACATTTAAACGTGTGCGTCTTATGATTCGCTGAGGAAGGCGTTATTCATTCCTTAAGGCTCGATAAATACTTAATATAATCGCCCGCCATTTTGGCTCTTTCGTTGGCGTTCGCAGAAAGCACACGAAGACGTTATTTGCTGCTCAATTATTTGCTGAAATGCAGTGCGTTTGATTTATTATCATAGGAGCTACGACATGATAATGTTTAACGGTGTGGCAAATAGATCCCTCGTCTGATAGCTCGGCAACGAAAGAACAAAAAATGGCGAACGATACTACCTACCTAGACTTTATAGAGCCTTCACTTCCTAAGACGTAAGCAAAGAGGAGGAGTCACGCCGGGAATAACAGCGTTGCGACTATAGTAACTGCATTTTTGAGTACATACTAATAACATGGAAGCATAGTAAGATATACTCAAGTGTCCATCTTTTATAGATATATACTCATATTTGGTAAGAATAAAAGATAGTATATTCTCATTTCTATAAGTTGCTTCTCATGTTATTCTGAGTATGGTTTGTAGTGGGCTCAGTTCTGAGTATTTGTTGATTTGTGTTCAGTTTAAAGTTAAATCTGAAAAAATTGAAAAATTACGAATGATACAGTGTCTCATGGAAAAATATAGAAAAATATGTGCACATGTGGATTCAGAAAACTTAAAAAACCTTTAAGACTTCACAAAAGTGAATGTAAATTGGTTAAACATACAAAAGATAGATCTATAAAAATAAGAATGACTATCAAATTAGTCCACACCTGTGGAGCAACGGTTAGCTCGTCTGGCCGCGAAACTAGGTGGCCCGGGTTCTATTCCTGGTCGGGGCAAGTTACCTGGTTGAGGTTTTTCCGCGGTTTTACCTAAACCCAATATGAGCAAATGCTGGGTAACTTTCGGTGTTGGACCCCGGACTCATTTCATCTGCATTATCACCTTCCTCTCATTCAGACGCTAGATAATCTAGATGTTGATAATGCGTCGTAAAATAACCTACTAAAATAAAAAAACTATCAAATTATAAGGTTAGATTGTATTGTTAATTATCTATATATATATATATATAATTTGAACTGGTAATGGAAATTACGGGAAAACGGCTGAACGGATTTTAATGAGTGACCTGTCATTTTCATGCCTGGCATCCAAAGTTTTTCGGAAAAGTAGTAGTTTTCACTGAAATGTCAATTTTCTTACATAATTTTCCTATTTTCCAAAATCCATCTGTTGTCAGTTTTGAGAACTAATTATATTGAATCACGGCCGACTTGATTGAATTTCAGAACAAAACACGCACTACAATAAACAATAGGCTATTACACGAAGGCCATGACCTGCAGGATTGCCGACATATTAGAGCTCAATTCAATTTGCTATTAAAAACTGATTCTGCAGTGTGTAATTTTCTGAGTACAGCTGTGTATTGGATATTCAAATCTACGAAACTTGAGGTGGTTTGATGACATTATTACCATTAGAAATTAAATATTATTATAGTTAATATCATGATGCGTCTATTTTTCATTAATTGTACATAATATTGATGCTATATTGATGACGTAAAAGTGAAACGTTTTGAGGTTATGTAAGTAAATGTAGAGAATATCTTAATTTAGATCTTCATTTCTATAATTTACTGAGTGGCTGCTATATATAACTACAAAACTTAATAAGATAATAATATTGTTACTAAAAATCAAATATTTTTATACTTATTAACCCAGTGGGGTTGGGTCTTTTTCATATACTTAATGGCGGTGTAGTGTAGATATTAATATGTGTCATTGTCTTCAGTATTGGCTCGAGAGAGCGCAAAAATTACAGTTCCTAAGGAGAGATAAAATGGTATTAGTTACTAATAAAATAAGAGGTCTAGAAAATTTTGTAGTCTCCAGATCATTTCAGCAAGATCTCTTAGTAGAATAAAATGATTTTACGCTCTACATTTCAAGTTCTACATGCAGCAGCTATACGAAATTGCTATTGTTCGAAAGCTTAGCAAACCTGATATTTTTTTAACTTTTGCCTACAATCCACAATGACCTGAAATAGCTACTGCTATCGTCCTGACATTGATACTTGCGTTTTCGCGTTGAAACTCAAAAACTGAAGTTGGATAGGTTCAAGAAAAAGTATTTGGCCTAAAAAAATCCATTCAGAGGGAGTATGTTTCATTCTTGTGGAAGCAAATAACTATCAAAAAGACAAGTATTCTTCATTGAAAATAAATCTGAAAAATTTTTATTTGAACGTCTAACGAACTTAGTTTGCAGCAGCATTTGCTGCACAAGCCACTAGTCATTGTATATATAACTGCTCAACAATTGTATATTTATTATGTAGGCTATAACTAATTTTGTATAAGATCATTTTTTAAATTATTAAGTTTGTACTTTTGTGACTAATATCAATAAATCTATCACTATATATAACTGCTCTATAATTAATAAAATAATACTATTAACAGACCTGGAATTGTCAGTTATCAAAATCATCATTGCTATCTCTGTTTTCTTTCTTTTCGTTGTATTAGCTCGATGAGAGCACTATAATGTACTTTTGACTCTGTTGACCCTCTATAGGGCTTTAACTTAATTTGTACCATTTTCATCAGTGTTTGTATTTCTTTTTTGTATTTATATGTGCTATCTCATAGGATGGAAGAGAAGGCCTTATGGCCTTAATCCTGTCAGATTAAATAAATTATTATTATTAATTCTAGAAATGGATAGTAATCCCTATCCTACATTTCGTATTATTTTCTTGTTTCCAGTTTTATTAACGTCACTTTTCTATTTCACTCTCTCTTTCATTTTATTGATTGATTGATTGATTCATTCATTCATTCATTCATTAATTCATCTACTATCAAAATTTACATAAACCACTACAGCATGTAATGTTATTTGTAATTGTAATTGTAAATTTAATACTAATTGTAATTTTATTGTTGATATTGTAGTTGGAATCTCCTGGTAGAGGGGCAGAGAAGGCCTGACGGCCTTATCTCTACCAGGTTAAATAAATAAATACTAATACATGCTGATATGGTGCAAAAGTCACGGAGCGATGTGGTCGAAGGGATGGATCACACGAGTATATACTAACTTTTAAAATAATGATCAAGAAGACTGTTGAGATGAGTATATTCGCGTTAGGTAGAATGTTTTTATTCTTACGAAAGTGAGTATATTCTAGTGGTAAAGTGTAGCCTATATTGTCAGAGAAAGTACTCATACTCATAAATATAAACCTTGAGAAAGTACTTAAGTTTTATTCTTACTACCCATTGTGTGATTTGGAAGAATATTAATATATTTATAATATTTCTAAAGTCGAACGAAGATGGCGAAGGCTACATCGAAACTCATATCAGAACATATTGAGAATTGCTAGACGTGTTCTGTGAGAAGCAAAAATTCTGGATGGTACTGGCTCTATATAAGATATCAGTTAAATTACCAAAGATTAAATTTGCCTATGCTCCTTATTAAAAAATCAATCAAAATTATTGTTTAGGGAGAAAATATAAAATAGTTCCAATTACTGAAATATCTGTGCTTTCCTTTTCTTTCTTTTACTTTTTATTATGTTAATTAATAATATTACATAGCCACCGGCGTGGCTCAGTCGGTTGAGGCGCTTGCCTATCGGTCTGAAGTTGCGTTCGGGCGCGGCTTCGATCCCCGCTTGGGCTGATTACCTGGTTGCGTTTTTTCCGAGGTTTTCCCCAACCGTAATCTATGGCGAATCCTTGGCCTCATGTCGCCAAATATCATCTCGCTATCACCAATCTCATCGACGCTAAATAACCTAGTAGTTGATACAGCGTCGTTAAATAACCAACTAAAATAAAAAAATAATAGTACATTATGCAACGAGCCTATAATGGTAGTAATTAAGACGCGAGTATGTTTGTTTATGAAACGAGCGCAAGCGAGTTTCATAATTTTCATACGAGCGTCTTAATTACCATTATAGGCAAGTTTCATATGACTTTTCATGCTCGACCATATTTCTAACTTGAAATTATTAATAAGTATTCATGTTATGATTATGTAAGTGAGGAGCGGAACTGACCTGAATTGTGATATGTGAGCAGACGCGAAAGTATTGATTTTTTCCGAGGCACGAATGTGATTGACCTTGATATAATGTAGAGAATAACATGAACATTAGGCTTGATATAACCTGGAAATTGATTTAGAATTGAAAAACGAGATGACAAATTGGATTTATTTGAATATTATTTACAATTAACGCTAATTATTATAGTAACAGAACATAACCTTCTGCGACATTATTGGATTTCCAGCCTCCGTGACTTTTCGCTAATTGTCTTCCGATTGCATATCCGAGAATAATCGATACTTGCGGTTTTATAGTGGTACAATGGTGATTTCTCATTGGCTGAACAACTGAATTGTAATGAATAGGTGTACTTTAATGAGATCCATTAAACGGCTACTACCAGGTGTATAATTACTACATTTCGGCATGGTCGAACATAATAGTAATATACGTTACAATAGCGGTATGTTGACGTTTTCGTGTTCGAAGAAAAGATTGAAAAAGCGAAATGTAGTTGAGCTCTTTAATTTCCGAGAACATGAAAACAAACATAACGCTCGTGTATCGTACATTATTTTGTGCGAAGATCGTTTATTACATACCTGAAAGAGGAATTTCTAATTAGTTGCAATGAAATCTCCATCTTCGTTTCTGTTTAATGACGGCAACTTCGGAAAACCAAAATATCTTTGTTCAACATTGTTGCTATAAAATGTTTTCTGAGTTTACTATACTCCAGCAGGCCGTGATATACGTCTGTCTTTTTTTCCCCCAGTATATAAATGCAAACTTAAAGCAAACGGTAAGGTTATGTAATGATTTATTTTTCATTTTAATATTTCAACAATATTATTTATATAACATATTGCTGTAATAACATCGGCATCTGGAATCTTGTTGATTTTTTCACGGCTTCCTTAATGTTACTTGTATCAGGAATGCAATAAGTTTCGTGGAGTAGTAGACTTTACTTAATTTTTGCAAATTTTTAAAAACAATAATTAACATTGCAATTTAGGTGAAATTGCAGTGGTAAGTTTCCAATTTATAATTATTACTATGTTAGACGTCTCTGAAGATAATATGTTAAAAGCCTAAAGCAGTAAAATGAATGTCGCGCTTAAGCGGTAAGAAGAGGGAAATTGTTATGTGTGTTACGTTGGGAATACTGAATGTGGAATTTCACACTTACCGCGTATTGGTTCTGTGCGGAAAACAAGCAAATACGCACGATCTCGCACAAAATATATTAAAATGTTGTGGAATGCCGCCTGAGCGCCAGTATGTACTCTTTCTGGGGGTGCTAGAGTGATTTTTATATGTAAAAAAGCAATATAGGCCTATGTAATTTATCTTTTTTGTAGCAATAAATTATTATTATTATTATTATAAAGTAGGAACGCGCAAATCCTGGTGAACACGCAGCAACGCTCTCGTCTGTCGGTGGGGCTCGTCGCATCGTCCACCTGTTGCGTCAGCTTGCTGTTCCTTGTCACTTCGGTTTCCGACATTATCACAGTGTAATGAGCCAAAATGCAAGAGCGGTTTAGAACCAGCTGCCACGTGAAACGGGGCGCATAACTGTCCCGACATCAATTTCGCAACGGCTATTGTGTTCTTCGCATTTACTGCAACATTACCCTAACGAAGAACGAAGTTGCACTCTGAAATTGTTTTGACCTTGTTAAATATTAAATTTTACTTAATGCAGAAATGCTTTGTATTCCTGAAAGAGTAAAAGTGATGTAGTTCCATTCAGATACTGAATGCATCGGCCTTGTTCGTTATCAATCGATATTTTTTATATACCGAGGACGGAGTTCTCCTGTAATTCTGGCGGAGGATCTGCATTTTGTTGTGAAATTGACTCAGATTCCTTTTGTCGTAGGATTAAGGAAAAATTTTTATTTAAGGAAGCCCCAAAGTAAAAACCTAGCTGGATTGATATCTGATGAAAGCGTTGGTCAGGGCTTTGAAAAATCTAGGTATAGCCTACTTCTTGCACTTACTTACTTACTGGCTTTTAAGGAACCCGGAGGTTCATTGCCGCCCTCACATAAGCCCGCCACTGGTCCCTATCCTGAGCAAGATTAATCCATCCTCTATCATCATATCCCACCTCCCTCAAATCCGTTTTAATATTATCTTCCCATCTACGTCTCGGCCTCCCAACTAACACTCTATATGCATTTCTGAATTCGCCCATACGTGCTACATGCCCTGCCCATCTCAAACGTCTGGATTTAATGTTGCTAATTATGTCAGGTGAAGAATACAATGCATGCAGTTCTGTGTTGTGTAACTTTCTCCATTCTCCTGTAACTTCATCCCTTTTAGCCCCAAATATATTCCTAAGCACCTTATTCTCAAACATCCTTAAACTATGTTCCTCTCTCAAAGTGAGAGTCCAAGTTTCACAACCATAAAGAACAACCGGTAATATAACTGTTTTATAAATTCTACTTCTTTCACTACTATCAAATTTTAATTGGAATCTGCGTTTACTTAGCTATTAATGTAGAGATATTTACTTCCTTGCATGTGTGACTTGCGATGCGAGTCCATTGCAAGAAACTTTTATTTGTTCGTGTATTGCATATGACAACCAGGGATGGTAGTTGTTCTTACAGAATTTTCCTAAAAGCAAGTTTTGTGGATAAATATGCTTCCAGACATACCTAGTCATGTTATTGTATTGTATTCAATAGCTTATTTTTAAATCTACAATTTTCAGTCCTTACAAACTTCTTCTTGTACTTTTTACATTTTATTTACATTAAAGGAACTCATTTTCCTATCGAAAGCCATGTTTTTAACTCACCTTTTCTGAGAAGCAATTGGGAGTGCAGTAATGAAATTTCTACAGTTTATTTGTCGTACTTTTAGCGTTAATTTAACAGGGGTTTTAGAAAAATGTAATTTAATCTGAAAGTTGTGAACGTTTTCATATAAGCCTAAATCAATTTTGAATGTTATTTTTCACAACATTTTTTATTAATGCCTTTGGCAATTCAAATTTCATAAAATTCCTATGTTAAGTCGTGTACTGAACTATAATGAATGTTCCTTGAAAGTTTGAAGTAATTCTAACTGATAGAAACCGAGAGTAAAGATGCATTCTGTACAGAAAAATAAAAAGAAATTTAGCGAAAATAGCCTTCAAAATGTTTTGTATTCCTACATTTCAGCTGCATATGGCGGATTGTTACAAAAAAGCTAGCCCTTTAGAAGTGAGTATTGTTGTTGTGTTGTATATCATTATAGAGAGAAAATTTTGGAGAATATAATACCATAAAAACAAAAAAATTCGTTTTTTTTTTTCACTATTTTTCAAGGTGATCTTCAAAATTTTCAGTACATTCTTTTTAACTCTTTGGATGTGAATATTGTGTATGTTTTATATACCGTTGGAGAGAGAAAATTTTAGAGACTATAAAGAAATAAAAACCAAAGATAAAAATTTCTAGTACTTTTTTAAGGTTACCTTCAAAATTTTCAGTACGTCCCAGCGGCATAAGCCGGATTGTTAAAATATTTTTAGCTCTTTAAAAGTGAGTAGTGTTTATGTTTCATATATCTTTGGAAAGAGGAAATTTCAGTGAATATAAAGCATTAAAAACAAATGTAAGTTTTTAATATTTTTCAAGAGGTTCCCTTTTAAAATTAATAACAAAATATGATAGACTGACATCACATACAGCTGATAACAAATGGACACTTTTTAATGTGTGTATGGGTAAAATAATTAAAGTATTGAAATACAGTAGCGGCTGGTAGTCAAAATAATGAGTGTGCTACCATCTCTATATCGGCCTACTGTATACACTTATATGTATTTATGTTAATTTGAGACTCGCCTAGTATGAAGTCCATACGAAGTTCCTTCCTACTGTAGAACTTGTCAATTACCCTGGTGTAAACCCCTCCATCTTGGACATCGTATTATTTTCTATTGACAGTATTGCAAGAGCAGTGAGACGATCCTGGGACATAGTGTTCCTTAAAAACCGTTTTTATGCGTTTCGAGAAAGAAAAACATCTTTCTGGCTCAGCAGTAGGCATTGGTGTTGTAACCAAAATATTTAACAACTTCGGTACTTCACGGAATGGATCCTGTAAACTGTTGGAGACTATATATTGTAACAATTGAACAGCCATCTATATTTCGGAAGTCGGGTTTCCGTATAGAACTCCAAGTTGTGTCTTTAACACTCTTTTTTTCAGTATAGTATAGCTGTTGACAGCAATTTCAAGTTCGCGTTCACGAAAATTACACGAAAAATTCTAAAAAATTTTGCTGTTTAAAAATTTTGTTGCGTCTAGGTAGCTTAAAGACTGGAAACGGTGAGTAGCTTCCTGAATTATACGGTCACATACTTCCTTGCTTCAATTTTCTGGGATTCCATTTTCCGTCGCTTGCTAGCTGATTCAGGAGGTACCTCGTAGCCCTACAGGTAGATGGCAGCAGCAGTCTGATATTTGAATTCCAAATACATTTGATGAAAGAGTGATGGAACGGAGAAAAATTCTCTCCGGCGCCGGGATTTGAACCCGGCTGATGCTTTATCCACTAAGCCACGCCGGATACAACCCCGACGCCGGTCAGAATCGTCTCAGATTAAGCTCCATCTCTTGGGTTCCCTCTAGTGGTCGCCCTCTCCACTCGTCATAGATGTCTATGAACGCAGGACCGAAGTCCATACATGTGTTGAGGTGCACTCGAATGAGTGACTGGTTGGCCGGGATCCGACGGTATGGGCGCCGTCTTAAATCACAAAGTGATTTATTACGCATATCATATATATTTTGATGTACCGAAGTACATATGATATTTCCATGCAGATATTCTGCGTCATCATAGGATGAAAGAGTAATGGAACGGAGAAAAATTCTCTCCGGCGCCGGGATTTCAACCCGGGTTTTCAGCTCTACGTGCTGATGCTTTATCCACTAAGCCACACCGGATACAACCCCGACGCCAGTCAGAATCGTCTCAGATTAAGCTCCATCTCTTGGGTTCCCTTTTTCTCCGTTCCATCACTCTTTCATCATATGATGACGCAGAATATCTGCATGGAAATATCATATGTACTTCGGTACATCAAAATATATCCAAATACATTGTAAATAGCTCCGAGTTCTTCCACAAACAAGCATTCTTTCGTTACGCTTTATTTTTGCAATCTCCAAGCTGTGTTGTGCTGAAGCTGACTACAACACTTTCCCGCGTAAAAATAGCCAATCAGAGCAGTGATTTCAGCTTCGCACATGCGCATAAATGTCTACATTCTCATTGAACTTCAGAGAAGCACAACGAACCCCCTGAGGCACCAAAGAGCGAAGAGCGAAGACTAAATACCCGATAACGCGTCATGAATATAACCACGGGAAATTGTTAAATGACAGATCAGATACTATGGTATTACAAATACATTATTTGAGCAAAAATTATCATTGTGCTGTAGCACTGTAGCACATAGGGACGGGCCGCCCCTGTTGAAATAGACAAATCCAAAAGGGATGATCGTTAGTGAAACTAAATGATTGAGGGCAATACTATGCGCTTATGATGAAATTTTATTATGTGACACTGAAGAAGATCTTCTAAGAAATCTTTAAATTTTGAATAACGTAGCATCATTGTGGAATTAAAATAGAATAAATGGAATGATAAAAGAAATTTTGGAAAATGCATGAATAAAGAAAAAGTTGAGAATACATAACATTAGTAGTAAATCCCGAAAAGACAAAATATATGATTATGTCTCGTGACCAGAATATTGTAGGAAATGGAAATATAAAAATTGGAGATTTATCCTTCGAAGAGGTAGAAAAATTCAAATATCTTGGAGCAAAAGTAACAAATATAAATGACACTCGGGAGGAAATTAAACGCAGAATAAATATGGGAAATGCGTGTTATTATTCGGTTGAGAAGCTCTTATCATCCAGTCTGCTATCGAAAAATCTGAAAGTTAGAATTTATAAAACAGTTATATTACCGGTTCTTCTGTATGGTTGTGAAACTTGGACTCTCACTCTGAGAGAGGAACATAGGTTCAGGGTGTTTGAGAATAAGGTGCTTAGGAAAATATTTGGGGCTAAGCGGGATGAAGTTACAGGAGAATGGAGAAAGTTACACAACACAGAACTGCACGCATTGTATTCTTTACCTGACATAATTAGGAACATTAAATCCAGACGTTTGAGATGGGCAGGGCATGTAGCACGTATGGGCGAATCCAGAAATGCATATAGAGTGTTAGTTGGGAGACCGGAGGGAAAAAGACCTTTAGGGAGGCCGAGACGTAGATGGGAGGATAATATTAAAATGGATTTGAGGGAGGTGGGGTATGATGATAGAGACTGGATTAATCTTGCACAGGATAGGGACCGCTGGCGGGCTTATGTGAGGGCGGCAATGAACCTTCGGGTTCCTTAAAAGCCATTTGTAAGTAAGTAGTAAACCTACATTGCTGTATGGTAGAGAAAAATGAACGTTTACCGAAGGAGAAGAGAGAAAAATACAGGCAGCCTATGGCATTGCTGCGATCAGTACTGGGCGTGATAAGGACAGATCGTAAAAGAAACAAAACTGTAACATAAAAATTAAGATGGGAAAAGATTATAGAGCATATAGAAGTACAGACAAAAAATTGAAAGAACACCTTGACAGAATGCATGATAGTAACTCAGTCTGTCGTATCTAACCTGTAGGTATAAAACATACCATAAAAGACTAATTTTGGAAGATCTAAAAAGAGGTGGTAAAATCAATAACATGTCTCCTTCAGAACGGGGAAGAAAAAGAATAGTTCATATAATGTGTATCGATTCTTTAAGGAAACTTCTACATACAAGCGTATGGGAAAAAAAAAAAATATATATATATACTCTATATATAAATTTTCTGACTTCAAAATTTAAACTGCAAAAGCTGCAGCCATAATTTGTTTTTAATTTATACAGCGTTATAATGGATGCAATTTAATCCGTTGCGCGAACAGCCCATGTAGGGCCAAGACGGACCAGTCTGCTACTGGCCCCATGTCCACAATCCGTAGAAGAGGTGAACGATCATCCAAGAAGTACGTAGGTATAGTGTGGTGATTTTCCAGTCATTATAGCTGGTCTCTGAAACCGGATTTCACTACCAATCATTACTTCCGAAAATTATCACGATGCTGAGTGGGCACCGGTCCCATATTTTTCTTCCTCCACGAAGATACGATTAATTTGTTTTTAATTTCTACAGCGTTATAATGGATGCAATTTAATCCGTTGCGCGAACAGCCCATGTAGGGCCAAGACGGACCAGTCTGCTACTGGCCCCATGTCCATAATCCGTAGAAGAGGTGAACGATCATCCAAGAAGTACGTAGGTATAGTGTGGTGATTTTCCAGTCATTATAGCTGGTTTCTGAAACCGGATTTCACTACCACTCGTAGCTTCCGAAAGTTATCGCGATGCTGGGTGGGCACCGGTCCCATATTTTTCTTCCTCCACGAAGATACGACTAATTTGTTTTTAATTTCTACAGCGTTATAATGGATGCAATTTAATCCGTTGCGCGAACAGCTCATGTAGTGCCAAGACGGACCAGTCTGCTACTGGCCCCATGTCCACAATCCGTAGAAGAGGTGAACGATCATCCAAGAAGTACGTAGGTATAGTGTGGTGATTTTCCAGTCATTATAGCTGGTCTCTGAAACCGGATTTCACTACCAATTGTTACTTCCGAAAATTATCACGATGCTGAGTGAGCACCGGTCCCATATTTTTCTTCCTCCACGAAGATACGATTAATTTGTTTTTAATTTCTACAGCGTTATAATGGATGCAATTTAATCCGTTGCGCGAACAGCCCATGTAGGGCCAAGACGGACCAGTCTGCTACTGGCCCCAAGGTCACAATCCGTAGGAGAGGTGAACGATCATCCAAGAAGTACGTAGGTATAGTGTGGTGATTTTCCAGTCATTATAGCTGGTTTCTGAAACCGGATTTCATTACCAATCGTTACTTTCGAAAATTATCACGATGCTGAGTGGGCACCGGTCCCATATTTTTCTTCCTCCACGAAGATACGATTAATTTGTTTTTAATTTCTACAGCGTTATAATGGATGCAATTTAATCCGTTGCGCGAACAGCCCATGTAGGGCCAAGACGGACCAGTCTGCTACTGGCCCCATGTCCACAATCCGTAGAAGAGGTGAACGATCATCCAAGAAGTACGTAGGTATAGTGTGGTGATTTTCCAGTCATTATAGCTGGTCTCTGAAACCGGATTTCACTACCAATTGCAGCTTCCGAAAGTTATCGCGATGCTGGGTGGGCACCGGTCCCATATTTTTCTTCCTCCACGAAGATACGATTAATTTGTTTTTAATTTCTACAGCGTTGTAATGGATGCAATTTAATCCGTTGCGCGAACAGCCCATGTAGGGCCAAGACGGACCAGTCTGCTACTGGCCCCATGTCCACAATCCGTAGAAGAGGTGAACGATCATCCAAGAAGTACGTAGGTATAGTGTGGTGATTTTCCAGTCATTATAGCTGGTTTCTGAAACCGGATTTCACTACCAATCGTTACTTCCGAAAATTATCACGATGCTGGGTGGCCACCGGTCCCATATTTTTTTTTTCCTCCACGAAGACACGAACAAGCGCTTACTACGTAAAGGACAATGTAAAGGAAGCCATTTTAGACCACGAACGTACTGCACAGGACTGAACCTATGACACGATATGAAAGGCGTACATTTTGTATTAACCTTCTTCAGGCCTATTTTTTCTGTCAATCGTACTAATTCTATAAGAAGAGGATCGTGGCATGATTATGTAGTAGGTGCCACAACTGGCATCGAATTATAGTCCACGAAATTATTGACTGGATCAGTTGTGTGACGTAAAATTTAGGATGTAGCTATTATTGGAATAAAATATGCTCGAGAGAAAAGATGGAATAAGCATAACCACGAGAAGAAATTCGCTTTTTATATCAATTTCATTAAGTTCCTAGGTACTTAAATATCTTCGAATTGTGTTTTGTTTTATTCGTATTATTAACAATATGAAAGATCTTGTTTCAGATGAACTTGCAGTAACCTCAGTTCTCTGGTGAACTTAAATTGAAACTGACGAACAAGCGCAAACTTTCAAGTAGGAATCGAATATATATCGCCGTGAAATTCTTTACTATCACATCTCTGATGACGCAATTTGATTTATCATTGTGAAAGTTGATAGCATTGTAAATAAGACTGCCATCTTAGTAAAGAGAAGATATCGTTCAGTCTCGAAATTAGATAGTTGAGTCAGGTTGCCATGACATTCTTGGCAATGCAAAGCCGTCTGTGTGACATTGAGAGAATCCACCGCCCTCCTGATACCTGCTGCATCCAATAACACTACGTTGCTGTTACAGTGAAGGAAATGTGGAACGCAAATTGTGGTCTTAGGGCTCCTTATTTGACTTGAGGAAACGGAGTACAGATGCGATCTCTTCGACGTGAAAATTTTTAAAACAAAATCGTATTTACGCAAGAGAATGCTGTAAATTCGCGGTTTAATGTCTGAGAATACAAAGGAATGGGCGTTGGCTCAAATTTTTCTCCTTATTCACAAGAAAACTTATCAAAGACTGATGAATATTGAAAAATATTTGTTAAAAGTTTAATATTACTACAATTTTAACAAGATTTAAAAAAAATATGCTTGGAATTCATTGTAATTTAAGTAGGTCTAACTATAAAATATCAAAATAAAAATATGTAAATTCTTTGGAGAATAAATAGGTCATAGAAAACAGTTCGTGTACTTAACTGCACGGTATCCTGAAAGGAAGAATGTTATGATTGCATATTGTTTTAAGACAAAATATTTACAATTAGTATTTGGCTAGGATATAGGTTAGAATCTTTGTTATTAAAAAAATGCATATATTAATACTTAACTCGAGATATGTGTCACATTTCTTCATACGCATTATTGTCCTTAATTTTATTATGGTATTGTACACATCCCACTGTGTACAGGCATGAATGTAATTTATAGACATGCTATGTGAATGACGTGAATATGTTAGGAGAAAATCCACGAACGATTAGGGAAAATACGGGAATTTTACTTGAAGCAAGTTAAAGAGATAGGCTTGGAAGTAAATCCCGAAAAGACAAATTAAAAAAAAAGTTATGTTTTATTTAACGACGCTCGCAACTGCCGAGGTTATATCAGCGTCGCCGGTGTGCCGGAAATTTGTCCCACAGGAGTTGTTTTACATGCCAGTAAATCTACTGACATGAGCCTATTGAATTTAAGCACACTTAAATGCCATCGACCTGCCCGGGCTCGAACCCACAACCTCGGGCATAGAAGGCCAGCGCTAAACCAACTCCGCCAACCAGGCCGGCAAGAAGACAAAGTATATGATTATGTCTCGTGACCAGAACATAGTACGAAATGGAAATATAAACATTGGAAATTTATCCTTTGAAAAGTTGGAAAAATTCAACTACCTTGTACCAACAGTAACAAATATAAATGACACCCGAGAGGAAATTAAATTCAGAATAAATATGGGAAATGCCTGTTATTATTCAGCCTAAGCGGGAATCGAACCCGCGCCCGAACGCAACTCCTGTTCGGCAGGCAAGCGTCTTAGCAGACTGAGCTACGTAAGTGGCTCCCTTATCATATTATCTTCCTTTTTTGAATACTATCACTAATCGCCTGAACTATCGATAGTATTAGAAACAATTTGACTATCGGTAGTATGGATAGTTGAAGTCATTACTATCGATAGTACATACTATCGGCTATCACCTAATACTAATGCATACTTAACTCGCAAACATCTTTTCTCTACGAGGCGACATGATTTGTGGTTCTTGGCGCCATAATATTTTCAAATCCCATTGGTCAAGTATTTGACCAATTAGATCATTATTTTCAAAAACAATCAATAAAGATTTTTATGCCATCCTAGCATTATAAACAGGATGTTACTACATGCAATATCGTGCATAATCGGCTTATTATGGCACTCGTGCCAATAGTAGCAATGACGTATTCGCTATTACGTAATACCGGAACATTTGGGTGGGATACCTGCAAGGTCATCCATTTCTCTTTATTCAATGCCAGGCGCAACTAATCCATACGAACATGTGAAGACTTTGTCAGCTGTGGATACCGAATTATTTCGTGATTTATTTCCTGCAATTTATAATGCTAAGATGCCATAAAGTGTTGTATCCAACTCGTGGATAATCTTATTATCAAAGCTCGGAACTTGGGGACTTGTGTCTTTGAGCGTGGCTAAGCGACCGGACTTCAATGTCAACAAAGTCCCGCTTCCAGCACAGAGGTACTGTAAGGTCTGCTATAAAAGTGGTTCCTGGCTGGAACAACATAATGATAATATTATGGTAGGTTGAAACACGTAATTTTATAGCATATATATAAATAAACATGCAAAATACATCAAATTTACAGTTCTGCTCTGTACATTTCAATACAGTGCATGACTACATGCATTCGAAGATTTTCGAACCCATACCTTCTTCGTCTGTTAGTTAAACATGATTTGAAACGAAGGAAACTTATTTCCACGTCACATGAAGTGACGGGAGCAAACTTAAATTTTTTTATTTTATTTATTTTAACTAGCTACCTAGTGAGTACAAATTGCATTTATAAAATAAAAATGTTTCTAGCCACTACCGTAAGAGCCAGGCTCGTGTACAGTGTGGTCTTAGTGAATAATATAGCATAAAATTTACAAGGACAGTTTACTAAATACAGTAAGTAACTTAATTCAAACCAATAAATACAACACAAGAGCAAGAATAAAGAAGAAAGAGAAAACGAGAGAAAAATACACGTTTAATATAAATTGACAATCCGACAGAAGCCAGTGATATTCAATAAAACATGAATATAGTCGACAGAAATAAAAGGTAAAAAAGTACATTTGTTACTATTATACAGAGTGATTTATATAGAACTGACACATTTCTTTCATTAATTGTTTCAAAACGAATTGTGCTAGCGACAACTTATTATACCTAAAATGTAGAGGAATTTTGGGAGATTATTTACCTCTATAGCAAATGTTGTCCGGCGTTGTCAAATCCGGAGATCTCGGTGGCCACAGGTTCCTGGAAATTATTCGGTCGTCACATAACCGGATAAATGGAACCATGCTTCATCTGTGAACCATGTTATGGACAATATGTCAGGATTTTGCACAATGAATGTCTGAAACCAACAGCAGAATGTTCTGGAGTTTCGATTCCTTGTCACTAGATGCGCAGATGTTTATGATTTATTCCTATTGTTGGCAGCTGTTTTCGACATTTTGTGTCAACGTGAAAATGCAGTACACATTAAATCAACGACTCTTCCTTGTGAAGCAATAATGGATTACGAATTCAATTACAGCTACTCAAAGGGCATACCAGAGAGAATTTCGTGTTCGCAATCCTCCCAAAAGAAACACAATACTGGGACTGGTAAACAAATTGGAAACAACTGGATCTCTGGTGAGTGAAAAGGGCAAGCATCGTTCATCTAGGCTTCCCACGGTTGTTGTTGACGTAAGAGCACGACTGGAGCAGTCACCCAAAAAATCATTAAGACGTTTGTCGCAGGAGACAGGGTACACCTACTCAATGTGAAGAGAGCCTAAAGCCATATAGGGTTACGGTTGTTCATTAGCTACAGGAACCAGATAAGGATAAAAGATTGAATTATTGTCGTTGGTTTCAGACGTTCATTGTGCAAAATCGTGCCATATTGTCCATCACATGGTTCACAGATGAAGCATGGTTCCATTTATCCGGTTATGTGACGACCGAATAATTTCCAGGAACCTGTAGCCACCGAGATCTCCGGATTTGACAACGCCGGACAACATTTGCTATAGAGGTAAATAATCTCCCAAAATTCCTCTACATTTTAGGTATAATAAGTTGTCGCTAGCACAATTCGTTTTGAAACAATTAATGAAAGAAATGTGTCAGTTCTATATAAATCACTCTGTATATCGTGGATAATTTTACAAATTTCTTTTTTAAAAGTTTCAATTTTAAAAAATTTCAAATTTGGAAAATGGTTTGAAATTTTATTATAAAGTCTTGGGCCTAAATAAAATACTGAATATTTTCACTGTCACTGTTTCCTGTTCGATTTTCAGCAGATCTCGTATCTGAGAAAGATAAGTATATCCTAAAGATAAGTATATCTCGCAAATAGTTTTCAAATAGTGTATCACTACTAGGGAAGGTCCCTCTATGACTTGATCCATGGCTATGGACAAATTTCCCATCAATTTAAAGGACTGCAATGTCTTTCAATGAATGCCCGTTTCCAGCTCTAGTTTATGTGTGGCGCAACTTACAAAATATGAACTCTGCATTAGAAGAAAATAATGTATCTCCTCAGAATTCCTCCACGAAATTCTGTACCTAAAATTTAAGAAATGTATTTTCAAACTTCCATAACACCCATTCGAATAACACGTATTTTCTCATTCCTCTGACAGACTATTTACCTGTAATTCTCTTAATGTAATTGGCTTCGACATGACACAGTTTCCTGGTTCGTCTTCCTGTCATTAGTTGTGGCCACTTTCTTAGTACACACGACTGTCCCTGAGCTCTTGCAGCTTGAGCTTTGTGTATGTTGTACCTGTAACCTTACTCAAGCGCACGACACACAAGTCCCCAAGTTCCGAGCTTTGATTATTATGACACTCGTGGAAACTGTCGCACTCGCTATCGTTCGTACGACAAACATTCACTCACGCTACAATCATCAAGATTATCCACTTGTTGCATAAATAACTATTAAAGTATTGTAATTTATTTCAAAATAAAACTTATGAAGAATTGGCATGTGTTGAAATTCTTGTGAAGAGTGAAATTTGACGAAAATTTGATCGCGTACAACCAGCTTAACGTCGACCTAGAATTACTCACTCACTGCTTGTACGCTGACAAAAATCTACTTTCTTTTCCAATCAATGTTAGCAATGTTGGTAAACAAGATTTCTGGCTTTCATAAGTAGTCAACAATAAATTCTATGCATTTTATTTGAAAGTAGTAACTTGTTGAGAAGAATTGAAGAAACTTTCGCTCAGTCGCTTGACGTCAGCAGAGGACTAAACAATTCATAGCAACTTTCAATAACTGGAAACAGCTCGCGACTTCAACAACGGGTTGAAGTGGGTTTCAGAAGAGTAAAACAAAGAAAGAGAAGTTTCTACTGGGTTTCAACAGACATTACACTCGGTAAAGCTAAGAGGAGAGGGATCACAGACACAGAGGTTAGTTACGTTCATCAACAATAATTGTTACATAACTGATCGCGGTCCACATTGTTCTGACTATTTCTGATTATTCGTGGTTCAGAACTTTTAAGTGGCACAACGCATCAAAACACTATTTTTTTTATATTTGTGCCTGTAAATGATTTAAATGTTTAGAGATTATGTTAAGTCATAAAAGTGAATGGGCATAAATGATTCGCTTTTAAATGAATTAACCCATTTATTATTATTATTATTATTATTATTATTATTATTATTATTATATAATATCATATAAATTGAGGGAAAGAAGGCAGAGGACGGACACTGGAAAGTTTTCTTTTCCCAATCGTACTATCAGGGACTGGAATGCTTTACCTGCAGACTTACTAAAGGCTTTACCAACAACCAAAAATGCATTTAAAAATAGGCTTAAGGACCTTACTAATAGACGGTAATTATACACAGTATGTAAAGGGTGTAAATGATATGTTGTTATTGAAGTGTTGTATCAGTGTAGTGTGTTGTATCAGTGAAGAAGTATGTCGTGTCAGTGAAGTGTGCTGTGTAAGTGAAACGTGTTCCTGTCAGTGAAGCTTTATAGTTTATAGTGGCAGTGCAAAGAATTTGAACAGTGAAATGTTTTTGAAGTGTTAGTGAAATCAGGATAGAATCAGTGAAATGTGTCGTAGTTCCAGTGCAGTGAGTGAGTTGACAGCGAAATGAGTGTAATGTTGAAAGGTACTTGTGCAGATATGAACATAAACTCGTGGGTTTTAGTTCGATCTTAGTTTTAAGATACAAATTAGAATATTTCAAATGTTATTTTAATTGATCGTTTCATTTAGTTTAGTATATTCCCTGTTGTTGTTGTTGTTGTTGTTGTTATTATTATTATTATTATTAGTATTAGTATTATTATTAATTGTATTTTTAATTAATAAGTTTATTATTGTCATTATTGAGTGTAATTAGTTACCACTGCCACCGGGTATACAGCCATTGCAGTGTGAATAAATACATACATTATTATTATTATTATTATTATTATTATTATTATTATTATTATTATTATTATTATTATTATTATTATTATTATTGGTGGTGGTGGTAGTGGTGCTAGCATATGACGGCAATACCGTAAAATATGCATTAATTTCAAAACATTGCACATATTGTATTTCCTACACCCAGATTTTAATAATTTGAGTATTATCAGTACAGTGCAAGATTTGTGAAACACCTTATTATTATTTTATTATTATGATGCACCGAAATACATATGATATTTCCGTATAGAAATTCTGCGTTACCATATGATGAAGGATGGACAGAACAGAGAAAAATTCTCTCCGGCATCGGGACCCGAACCCGGGTTTTCAGCTCTACGTGCTGGCGCTTTATCCACTAAGCCAATTAGTGATTCAAGGCGGCGCTCATCTCGTCGGACCCCGGCCACTTAGTCACTCGTAATGAGTGCACCTCTGTACATAGTGCATTGAACACTGAACCACTGTCACATATTCTGTAAGCCACCAAAGGGAAAACTGAGAGTTAGAACTTAAACTGAGGGGATCCGATCCGGCATCGGAACTGGAATCCGGTGTGGCTTAATGGATGAAGCGTCAGCATGTATAGCTGAAAACCAGGGTTCGAGTCCCAGTGCCGGAGAGAATTTTTCTCTGTTCTATCATCCTTCACCTTATTTTTAGACAATCATTATGTATTGACCTTTAATGAACTGATTATTAAGAAATAATCTGGGAAGAATATCAACAGGAAGTACATCTCACTTGACGATATGTGTCAGAGGAAGAACAATTGTTTGTACGCATCTGAAGTCTGACTAGTGTAATATGTAGCAAGTAGGCGATGTATGCAATGGAGGGGGAAAGGAACTGGCCACCCTATCCATTATCTCCTGGCTTAGTTCCCTCATGAGTGATGCATTATTAGTATCACTTATGACGTGCAAGCTGTCTTTGGACAGTTTACTAAACAACATCCACTTAAATTAAATATAATACTTTAAATTTTATATTAGAATGAACGATTTTATTTGCAATCCAGAAACAAAAGTTGATCTTCTTAGTCGGATTTAAATTAAATGGTTTTAATCCACTTACGAATTTGTTCTAAAACCGGGTATTTCACTCGGTAGAGCAACTGATTGGAACGTCCCTAGTTGAATTCCGTGTTATGGTGGGATCTCCTATAAAATAGGGTATCGAGTATTCTTTTGGGGTAAAAAGGAGAGGTGGGAGCGTGGTAGATCTGCATCCATTTCTCCCATACGATTAATGGCGTCTAATGATAATAGCCTATTGTTTTTAACTTTTGTGTTTTTTAATAATAGTTCGGGAGAATAAACTATGATCGATAATATAATTTGCAACAGGGTGAAGGAATTAAATTGTCACAAAACGCGTGAAACATTGGAGAAGTATGTGTCAAATTCAGGACATAAATTTACTATAATTGTTGGTCTCAATGTAACCAGAAACCATCGAGCGACTTCCCTGCTTCTGACTGTAGATCGATAAGGCACGATTCAAGCACGTTGAAGAAAGCGAATGTGTCGCCGCGACTACCAGGTCTATGTACCCACATGTTGTTGATACGACTATACGATCACGTTTCCTTCCGGCATGTAAAATACGAGAATTCCATAAGGAAACAATATCTGTGTAAAGTTGGACCCGGAAATTTGTACGGTATCTTAAAAGCACACTAAATAATTATACAAGCAATTGTGAGCTTAACATTTTAAATTATAACAATATATGTCATACCGTGTTTTCTGCCTGTTTGCAACCTGGTCACATAATCTTTCCGTGTTTTCTTTCTGGGTGCGTCCTGATCACATACTCTTAACGCGTTTTCTGTCTAAATGCATTCAGGTCGCATAATCTTACCGCGTTTTCTGTCTGGGTGCAACCTGGTCACATAATCTTTCCGTGTTTTTTGTCTAAATGCATTCAGGTCGCATAATCTTACCGCTTTTTCTGTCTGAGTGCATCCTGGTCACATAACCTTTCCGTGTTTTCTTTCTGGGTGCGTCCTGATCACATACTCTTAACGCGTTTTCTGTCTAAATGCATTCAGGTCGCATAATCTTACCGCTTTTTCTGTCTGGGTGCATCCTGGTCACATAATCTTTCCATGTTTTCTTCCTGGGTGCGTCTTGATCACATAATCTTAACGCGTTTTCTGTCTAAATGCATTCAGGTCGCATAATCTTACCGCGTTTTCTGTCTGGGTGCAACCTGGTCACATAATCTTTCCGTGTTTTCTGTCTAAATGCATTCAGGTCGCATAATCTTACCGCGTTTTCTGTCTGGGTGCAACCTGGTCACTTAATCTTTCCGTGTTTTTTGTCTAAATGCATTCAGGTCGCATAATCTTACCGCGTTTTCTGTCTTGGCGCAACCTGGTCACATAATCTTTCCGTGTTTTCTGTCTAAATGCATTCAGGTCGCATAATCTTACAGCGTTTTCTGTCTGGGTGCAACCTGGTCACATAATCTTAACGCGTTTTCTGTCTAAATGCATTCAGGTCGCATAATCTTACCGCGTTTTCTACCTGGGTGCAACCTGGTCACTTAATCTTTCCGTGTTTTTTGTCTAAATGCATTCAGGTCGCATAATCTTACCGCGTTTTCTGTCTTGGCGCAACCTGGTCACATAATCTTTCCGTGTTTTCTGTCTAAATGCATTCAGGTCGCATAATCTTACAGCGTTTTCTGTCTGGGTGCAACCTGGTCACATAATCTTAACGCGTTTTCTGTCTAAATGCATTCAGGTCGCATAATCTTTCCGTGTTTTCTGTCTGGGTGCAACCTGGTCACATAATCTTAACGTGTTTTCTGTCTAAATGCATTCAGGTCGCATAATCTTAACGCGTTTTCTGTCTGGGTGCATTCAGGTCACATAATCTTTCCGTGTTTTCTGTCTGGGTGCAATCTGGTCACATAATCTTAACGTGTTTTCTGTCTAAATGCATTCAGGTCGCATAATCTTAACGCGTTTTCTGTCTGGGTGCATTCAGGTCACATAATCTTTCCGTGTTTTCTGTCTGGGTGCAACCTGGTCACATAATCTTGACGTGTTTTCTGTCTAAATGCATTCAGGTCGCATAATCTTAACGTGTTTTCTGTCTAAATGCATTCAGGTCACATAATCATATCACGTTTTCTGTCTGGGTGCATCCAGGTCGCATAATCATATCACGTTTTCTGTCTGGGTGCATCTTGTCACATAATCTTACCGCGTTTTCTATTTGGGTGAAGCCTGGTCACAGCAGAGGGGGAGGGGAAGGTAAGGAGAGCAGACTGCGCATACTTAGAATTATTTCAGTAGCCGTGATGTTACCAAATGTTTGATAGAAACATAATGGTTTTCTCTAAAACGATGAATTTTAAAGAAAAAAAAACGTACTTAGATTTCACAAATCTCTCCTCATGATCTGTTACCAGTTTCATTTTGGTGCAGAGGTTACTATCCAGCCTGTATTGAGTTCAAAATATCGCTTCGTATGCTCTGTAATCCGGAATGGGCTGACTTTGCGCTTCGTAATCCATGCGAACAAATGACATGAGAACTGAAGCAGGTGTCCATTTTGAAGATACGTGACGCCGGCAGCTGAGAACGGGAGCAGCATGGAGGGATTGCGCCCGCGCTGCCTCGCCGTCAACATGAAATTGAATTATTCGTGAACTTGTACTGCAGATTTCATTTATGACCCCAATAAAACGGACAATGTGTCCTCTGCATCCACGCTGAAAGGTTTTTTATTACTCCACTTTACAAGCATCTTATTCCAGTGGAAACTCGCAGTCAAGACGTAGCTCTGCATTACAATGAATTAATGCCAGCATAAAAGCATATTAAAACGAAATGATGCTGATCACTAGGAATGTTTGCACCGTTGATTGAGGTTAAGTTCGGACAGGTGCTCCAGATAACTCGATTTAAACTACGCAGGTAGTATTGTTAAAAAGGGGAGGCGCCAACGGAAAACGCGTCATTCGATCCTTTACCAAGTTACAGAGCTTGAGTACATTTCATCACTCTCAGGTTTAGGCGTAGACAGCCATTTTATAAAATGACTTCAAAATGGTGCCTCATACTACGATCAATTACAGCTTGTATACTATCTGCGGGTCAACCGAGTAGGTAACATCACAAAATAATATTCATCTGTTTTGTTTGTCATTTGTTCTTTATTTAATTCAATGACTTTATCTCGCCTCTTCATTTATATTAATTCTTTGACTTATTTAAACACAGTCCACGTATGCATTGAAACTGTAGTGGCTAACATCACAGACTAATATTTATCGATTTCGCTTGTCATTTTTCTTTTTTTAATTCAGTGATTTTTTTTTCTGTTATTTATACTCGCTTTAACATCTCTAGCCATATCGCGAGTTAATCGTTTGGATGAAATCCGAAGGCCTATGTACTATTGTTGAGACTGGTTGTATTGTTGTGAACTAGATGGCGACTGTATATGTATTACTGATTTGTTATGAATATGATTTCGGTGATGAATGAGGCCCGTGATATTCAGGGATGTTTCGGCCCGAATTTTCTAGCATTTACCTTACGGTTGAGGGAAAACCCTGAAAAACCTTAACCAGGAAATTCAACTCAACCGGGAATCGAGCCCGGGCTCTCTGCCTAAGAGACCAGCATGCTCATTACTACATCACAGAGGTGGTCCCAGTGATTTTATTTTACATTTTACTTATTTTAATTCATTGACTTTCATACTAATGTTCAGATACATTCCACGTATGCATTGAAATTCTAGTGGGCAACATCACAGACTAATATTTCTCCACTTCGTTTGTCATTTATTGTTTGTTTAATTCAGTAATTTTATTCTATCATTTTACTTATTTTAATTTATTGACTCACATAAAATTCAAACACATCCCATGTATTGTAACGGGTAACATGACGGACTAATATTTCTTTATTTCGTCTGTCATTTGTTCTTTATTGAATTTAATTGTTTTATTTCACCGTTTTATTTACGATAGTATATTAATTCATCGACTCATATAATATTCAGACACATTCCACATATACATTGAAAGTGTAGTGCGTAACATCACAGACTAATATTTCTCTATTTAGTTTGTCATTTGTTCTTTATACAAGGTTGCGTGTAGCAACGGGATTTTTTGATTTGTGCATTTCAAAACCATTTATTTATATTCGCAAGACTATAACGTTCCTGTATTGTTCCCACGGCATTGTCATTTAGAGGACATGGATAAAATATAGTCGGATGAAAAACTTGCGTTTGCAAAAATTTAATTTTACAAAAACAGTGACTAAGCTACAAACGAGCGTTCTGGCGTCACATCCGGTTCCGTTAATTCATGCTATACAGACCTGTGTTCAGAAATTCGAAACAGCGTGTTCAGCACTAAGAAAGAAGCTTCTAGAATCAAGAAAAGCTGTCCGAACAACAGAAATGTCGTATCTATGAGGACCTTTCCCCCCCCCCCGGAGTCCATAGCACGATGGCATGCTGTTTCTTTGGGTTTGACACGTCACATTTTTGGGCAACATTTTCACCGTCATCAGGTTGAAATAGTCCAAGAACTGAGAGCTTGTGATTCGAACAGTACTTAGAGTTACTTTTGCTGAACAGTTTTTATGATCAAAAGTGAATATTGAAGATTCCTGGAAAATATTTGGATGACAGATGAAGTGCACTTGCATGAATGAACAAAACTTTAGGTATTAAGTTAGGAAAGTCCTCACAATTTACACAGCTCCCAATATACAGTGAAAAAGTGACTACGTGGTGTATTGTGTCTATGGAAGAAATCACTGACTTAACTATTTTTAGGATACCGATGATCACGCTATTACTGTGAATTCGGATATATATATATATATATATATATATATATATATATATATATATTAACATAGTTCAGACACGTTTGACTGTTGAGGTTCCCAGTGAAAAAGTAAACCTGTTTCAGCAGGATTAAGCAATGACTCAATACTGCAAGAATATTGAACCCCATTGTACACGAGTGATTTGGAACCAGCGATATTCTTTGGCCAGCGAGATCCCCAGATATTTTTAATTGGTTATTTTACGACGCTCTTATGAACTGCTATGGTTATCTAGGATCTGAGTAAGATGAAGGTGATAATATCGGCGAAATGAGTCCAGGGTTCAACACCGAAAGTTATCCAACATTTTCTCTCAATGGGTTGAGTGAAACCCTCAACCAGGTAACTTGCCCCATACAGAACTTGAACCCGGACCCGCTCGTTTCGCGATCAGACAGGCTAACCGTTAGAGGAACCTCCATATCTTTAGAGTGATTAATTTTTATGGGGATTCCTGAAGAGCAGAGTGTTTGCACGTCGTCCTCACGACGTTAATAAACTGAGGCTAATGTTCGTGTTCGTTTGATATCCGTTGAAATGTTCTAACGGGTTATGGGAAACCTGTGTTCCCGAATGCAGGAATGCGTACACAGGAAAGATGGTCACCTGAAGGATGTAATCTTCAAGAAATGACTTTGCCGTTAGGTAAGTGATATATGGTATAGTTCTGTCATTTCAACCACCACAGTCTTATAAATGTTCGATGTATTTGCAGTGTAGTCATTCCGGGAAAACTTGGAATTCTAATGAAAAAGTCTTTTTCAGAAATATTTCTTTATTATTACTGTAAGACATAGATAATTCTGTAAATTTAAATATTCTAATGTTTTATTTTACAAGTTTTATAGGCATTGAATCAATCTAAGTGGTCTAGGTAATGAATACTGTTTTATTTCTCTAAAGTTTGCAGCACTAACTCATAGAGAAATGGATTCTGTTAATGTATGTTTTTCAGGCACTTCACTAGTCTCTTCCTTAGTTCTTTTTCCAGAGGTCCACAGAAGATGCTCCTTTTTCTATTAAAAGCTTTCTTTGCCATTGCTGTCCTCCTTTTGACTTCCTGGCTGTAGCTTACGTTGTCAGAGGGTTATGGGTCTATTTTTCGTGGAAATTGGATACCAAATAAGCATTTTCCTTTATAACGGAAATACCGTATTTTCTCGAATACCCCGCGCGAGGTGCGAGGCTTATTCGAAATGAAGTTGGCGACATTGCCCAATTTCCCTCCTGAGCAACTCCTGAAGTGGTAGCGCATGCCATTGTCTTCAAGCGCGGTTATTTCAATTGTTAACATTGTTGGCATTTGGATTAGCAGTACACGTGTTAGAATCAAGTTCAAGTGTGGTAAAGTGCCTCGTTTGTTGCGTCTTATATTTTCAATTCTGAAAATGAGTGCCACTGAAGATATGACATTGCGATCGTTTACTTGCAACGAAAAAAATAAAAATTATCAAAGATGCGGAGGAACACTCGATACTAGAGTTGGGCAACACGATTCTTTTTCAGAAGTCGATTCCAACGATTCAATCATACATTACGAATCGATTCTAACGATTCGTTCACGATTCTTCTCAGTCTGCGATTCCAACTATTCTTTTGAATCGTCAACGAGTACACGATTCTTCCTAATCTGCGATTCCAACGATTCGTCAACGAACGACTTACAGTCTTACTAATAAACCGTGTATAGTTTTTATACGAGACTTATGCAGAGTTGAGACAGAAAACGTTACTAATAAACCGTGAATAAGCTATGGACGTATAACCAGGCTGCTTTGCAGTAGTTATATACACGAAACTCCTTGTTTAAGCGTTGTATATAGGGAAAAAATGGCCGCCCCTCTAACAGCTGTTCGTATCGACTGTCATTTTATGATGATGGTTACCTTGTAACCAAAGAAGAACAAACCAAAGATCATAGAATTATTAGAATAATATTGCTGTAGCTTGTACTCTTTGACCAAAATGTAGTGTGGTTATCGATTAGAGCCAGTTGTACTATCGACATTTAACACGCCACACGAGAGCGCTCTACCGGATGCAGTAGAGAACCTCAGATATTCTATTACCTTTCGTAACGAAGTAATGACGAAACTATGACGTAGCTGTGTAACAGTTTTACTGTTATACACGACGTATGTAGTGATTATTAGTAAGGAATTTACACACGACTTATAAACGAGCTATTCATTGTATAAGTATAAGACAGTTAAACGTCTGTATATAGAGTTTTTATTAGTAAGGCCGTTAGAGGACACTTTCCTTTGCAAACCACGCGTAGAACAAAAACGTTCTACATCTCTCGCATAGATGGCATAAGAGGCGAGACATTGGATTGTCTCTTTCTCGTTGGCTGGAACCATTCGGCATGACCTCTATTAGTCTACAAAGTTACCCAAGATAATGTTTCTAAATTATAATTTATCAACTGAACCTTATTACGAAGTACATTTTTTGCATTACATCTCTATTTAACTATGCAAATTTCAGGTTTGTGTTCATTATTTTCCATACTTAACAAATGCAGTGTTTTGATTTCACTCTCGCTCGGGAGTATTCGGCACGGTTCGGAAATGTCCGTTGCCAGGTTACATCAAACAACTAATAGAATCGTTGGTTACGATACCATGCCGATTCCTTACTATTCTTTTGAACGACGATTCGTTACGATTCTTTTGAACGACGATTCGTTGATACCACGAATCGATTCTTACGATTATTTATTATTAGTCGTTCGAATGAACGATTCGTTCACGAATCGACCCAACTCTACTCGATACTACAGTCGGGACGCTGTTATTCCCGGCGTGACTTCTCCTCTTTGCTTACGTCTTAGGAAGTGAAGGCTCTATAAAGTCTTGGTAAATAGTATCGTTCGCCATTTTTGTTCTTTCGTTGCCGAGCTACCATACGAGGAATCTATTTGCCGCACCGTTAAACATTATCATGTCGTAGCTCCTATGATAATAAATCAAACTGTAATTCAGTAAATAATTGAGTGGCAAATAACGTCTTCGTGTGCTTTCTGCGAACGCCAACGAAAGAACCAAAATGGCGGGCGATTATATTAAGTATTTATTAAGTCTTAGGGAATGCATAACGTCTTCATAAGCGAATCACAAGACGCACACGTTTAAATGTAGCCGACCTGCAACGCGATGGTCGATTAAGCAACACAACTGACATGAATGGACGTCACTTTGAGCACCTCCTGTGAACAAATGTTCAGATCTCACAAAGTTTGTGTTGTAGGACCCATGTTTATTAGACTGATGCATAATTACGAACTTCCTTACTTCCTTACAAATGGCTTTTAAGGAACCCGAAGGTTCATTGCCGCCCTCACATAAGCCCGCCATCGGTCCCTATCCTGTAAAAGATTAATCCACTCTCTATCATCATATCCCACCTCCCTTAAATCCATTTTAATATTATCCTCCCATCTACGTCTCGGTCTCCCTAAAGGTCTTTTTCCCTCCGGTCTCCCAATTAACACTCTATATGCATTTCTGGATTCGCCCATACGTGCTACATGCCCTGCCCATCTCAAACGTCTGGATTTAATGTTCCTAATTATGTCAGGTGAAGAATACAATGCGTGCAGTTCTGTGTTGTGTAACTTTCTCCATTCTCCTGTAACTTCATCCCGTTTAGCCCCAAATATTTTCCTAAGCACCTTATTCTCAAACACCCTTAACCTATGTTCCTCTCTCAGAGTGAGAGTCCAAGTTTCACAACCATGCAGAACAACCGGTAATATAACTGTTTTATAAATTCTAACTTTCAGATTTTTGGACAGCAGACTGGATGATAAGAGCTTCTCAACCGAATAATAACACGTATTTCCCATATTTATTCTGCGTTTAATTTCATCCGGAGTGTAATTTATATTTGTTACTGTTGCTCCAAGATATTTGAATTTTTCCACCTCTTCGAAGGATAAATCTCCAGTTTTTATATTTCCATTTCGTACAATATTCTGGTCACGAGACATAATCATATACTTTGTCTTTTTGGGATTTACTTCCAAACCGATCGCTTTACTTGCTTCCAGTAAAATTTCCGTGTTTTCCCTAATCGTTTGTGGATTTTCTCCTAACATATTCACGTCATCCGCATAGACAAGAAGCTGATGTAACCCGTTCAATTCCAAACCCTGCCTGTTATCCTGAACTTTCCTAATGGCATATTCTAGAGCGAAGTTAAAAAGTAAAGGTGATAGTGCATCTCCCTGCTTTAGCCCGCAGTGAATTGGAAAAGCATCAGATAGAAACTGACCTATACGGACTCTGCTGTATGTTTCACTGAGACACATTTTCATTAATCGAACTAGTTTCTTGGGAATACCAAATTCAATCTCATAAAATATTGGATACTTTTTTGACACTCTGTACAGTTATTTTAAAATATAAAAAAGTTCCTGATTTGTGTTCTTGTTATAGATGGAAATAAGAAGTTTTTTGAACAGCGAAGCTTCATTTAGAGTCCAGTATATAAATAAGATACATATTTAAAAAATATAAGAAGTTTTTACTGTAGTGTCTTCTGACAAATGGTTGAAATTTCTTTACAATCAGAACTACAGAAAAAGAATTAATTGCAACAAGGTACAGTGATGTATCTAATAATAACACAATAGTAATATGCGTTACAAGAGCGGTATGTTGATGTTTTCATGTTCGAGGAAAAGATTGGAAAAGCGAAACGTAGTTGAGCTTCTTTAATTTTCGAGAATTGAAAGAAAACATACCGCTCGTGTATCGTACATTATTTTGTGCGAAGATCGTTTATTACATACCTGAAAGACGAATTTCTAATTAGTTGCAATGAAATCTCCATCTTGGTTTCTGTTCAATGACGGCAACTTTTAAAAACTAAAATATCTATCTTCAACATTGTTGCTATAAAATGTTTTCTGTGTTTAGTATATTCCAGCAGGTCGTGATATACGTCTGTCTTTTTTTCCCCCAGTCTATAAATGCGAACTTAAAACAAACGGTAAGGTTATGTAATGATTTATTTTTCATTTTAATATTTTAACAATAATATTTATATAACATATTTCAGTAATAAAATCGGCATCTGGAATCTTGCTGATTTTTTCACGGCTTCCTTAATGTTACTTGTATCAGGAATGCAATAAGTTTCGTGGAGTAGTAGACTTTACTTAATTTTTGCAAATATTTAAAAACAATAATTAACAGTGCAATTTAGGTGAAATTGCAGTGGTAAGTTTCCAATTTATAATTATTACTATATTGAACGTCTCTAAATATAATATGTTAAAAGCCTAAAGCAGTAAAATGAATATGGCGCTTAAGCGGTAAGAAGAGGGAAATTGTTATGTGTGTTACGTTGGGAATACTGAATGTGGTATTTCACACTTACCGCGTATTGGTTCTGTGCGGAAAGCAAGCAAATACGCACGATCTCGCACAAAATAAATTACTTTTATATTTTAAAAAACAATTTCTAGCTCACAACGCAGTAGATTAATAACTATTCTACAGAGTGGCCCAAAATTTCCACTTCAGAGGCTGTATTATAATATTTGTTCAATATGAAGTCACCAGTGTCTCGTAGGACGTGGGTCACCAAGTTCGAAGAAAAAGCATGGCACCCGGAAGGAATTCGCTCAAGCAGATGCTGTTTGCCCCAGATTTTCACACTGTACGCTTTTGTTTCGAGATAGTCCCAAACCACAAAATTCATTGTATTGAAATCCGGGGAACGGGGAGCCCATTCAACGTATCCCCTACGACCAATCCATTGACTGAAGTTCTTATCCAACCGATGATGTATTACTTACAGTGCAGGATTTTTAGATCACGTTATAGGATAAGTCAACAGCCAAATATTCCTTTATTCAGAATGAAAAATATATAAAAACTATAATTATTAGAACTAAATCTACTGCAATCTGATTTCAGCATTTTTTTTATATTCGTACACAATAACTACCGTTTTTCTTTAATAAAGTAAATGCAGGGAAATGTAATCAAAGTTGCCGATGTGCTAGAATCGCAATCACAAACAGCAGGGCTCAAACCCGAGACATGTGAGAATTTCACCAAGACTACGCATGCTGGTACGGGCCGTAACAGAATGGACGAGTTAAACCAGCCTTCTAGCTTTTCTTTTGTTTCTACCGGGAATCGCCCTTTGATCCTTTAGGAAGAATACTAGGATTGCATCCCGCGGGCGTGTACAATCCCAAAGAGATGGCTTTTAGATAACCTCTTCTGCTTTCCAGATTGTATTTTCGCGTGATGCTATGAGATGAGACGGAGAAAAAGCATTATGCTAGTCTTGTGTATCCTTTTCTTTTATTACCTTCAATTTTTTAGATTTTTTTTTTGTTTCTTTAGAATTCTATTTTGTAATAAATTATTTTATTGAATGAGATGTGCTTAAGATTAGTTTAAATCATCGCTCTTTTGTCATCACTTTATTCGTCAAGGCGCGTAGCGTCAAGGGTACGTTGAAGTTACTGTCGGGAGTTTTAATCCCGTGTAGATCATAGATGTTTTGCCTTTATCAGTATAATTTTTCTAGTCGCCTTAAATATGAGTAGAATTTCCACCTATCTAGGATTCGGCGAGACCTTGAGAGATGTGCGTATTGGAAATTAATGTTTCTTTATTTAAACGTATCTTATGAACCAATATATTAAGGTATGTATCCACGTTTGTCCTAAAATCCACATTTTCCAACCAAAAATTATGAAATTTTTTGTACATAATATGTGTTCTTCAACTAAACCAATGCAATTAAATATATATATATATATATATATATATATACTTACTTACTTACAAATGGCTTTTAAGGAACCCGAAGGTTCATTGCCGCCCTCACATAAGCCCGCCAGCGGTCCCTATCCTGTGCAAGATTAATCCAGTCTCTATCATCATACCCCACCTCCCTCAAATCCATTTTAATATTATCCTCCCATCTACGTCTCGGCCTCCCTAAAGGTCTTTTTCCCTCCGGTCTCCCAACTAACATTCTATATGCATTTCTGGATTCGCCCATACGTGCTACATGCCCTGCCCATCTCAAACGTCTGGATTTAATGTTCCTAATTATGTCAGGTGAAGAATACAATGCGTGCAGTCCTGTGTTGTGTAACTTTCTCCATTCTCCTGTAACTTCATCCCGCTTAGCCCCAAATATTTTCCTTAGCACCTTATTCTCAAACACCCTGAACCTATGTTCCTCTCTCAGAGTGAGAGTCCAAGTTTCACAACCATACAGAAGAACCGGTAATATAACTGTTTTATAAATTCTAACTTTCAGATTTTTGGACAGCAGACTGGATGATAAGAGCTTCTCAACCGAATAATAACACGCATTTCCCATATTTATTCTGCGTTTAATTTCCTCCCGAGTATCATTTATATTTGTTACTGTTGCTCCAAGATATATATATATATATATATATATATATATATATATATATATATATATATATATATATATATATTTAACCCTTAGTTGCCTGACGGTACTTAGAAGTATCGTGATTTATTTTGCATACTGGAAGACCTGGAAGAATAACAAACCGCCAGAAATTACATGCAACCTGATAAATTAAATCCAACAAGGATACTGACAGTACTGTACATAGAAATACAACCTTTTTTTAAAATAAAAAAATAAAAAAAAAAAATAAAAAATAAAAAAAAAATACTGTATGTTTTGAATTCATATTCTAACAACATTCACTAAAGAAAACGGATTTATTTTAATTTTTTCTTATGTCCGGCAACAAAGGGTTAAGCTTTTTGAAAATTGAAAAATAATAATAATATATAATAAAATTTTTGAAACGCTCTCAACCCGCAGCAAATGACACTAGGAAATTCCTTTTTGCACAGAAATGTTAGTTTTCATCCCCTGATTGTGTTGAACTGTGATTATTAGTTTAGCCAGCTTAGTTTAAAAATTATAATTTATTCATTGAAAAATTAAGATTTTTATTTTCAAAATATTCAGAAAAAAAATTTTGCTCTATTATTTCAAATAATATTACAAAACCCATAGTTTAAAACATTCCCCATTTTATGAGCTTTAATTTGGTATATAAATGACTTCTGTAAAGGTAACATGCCACGAAGGCACTTGGGGGGCATGGAGGTAGAGCCCCATGCTTTCCATGACCTCGGCACTAGAATGAGGTGGTGTGGTCGGCACCACGCTCCGACCGCCTTTTACCCCCAGGAAAGACCCGGTACTCAATTTTATAGGAGGCTGAGTGAACCTCGGGGCCGTTCTGAAAGTTTGGCAACGAGAAAAAAATCCTGTCACTGTCGAACCCCGGACCTTTCAGTCCGTAGCCAGCTGCTCTACCAACTGAGTTACCCGGCCTGTATTTCAATATTTAGTGCATTTTGTCTTGTTTTGAATGCTTAACAATGTCGAGATTTTTATTTTTGTAATAAACGAAGATGAAAGTTTGGGAGAACATACGTCTTTTATTTATAGAGGTATGTTAAAGATTCTTAGACCACAACATTCACCATTTCATTAGCTTTAAATCCATGTATGAATGGAACTATTATTTCAATTTTTGAAGTTGTGTTTGTGTTTTCAAAATTCTTTGTTAAACAGTGTAGGTAGAAAGTTTATACTTAGTATGTGATCACTTATTTTATGAGTAGGTAACCTTTGCAAAATATAGCATTATTACTTAGTTCAATCAGTTAACCCGTTTATATCTATTCATCATTTTAACTGCTTTCAATCATTATTAAAACTATAATATAAGCGCTGTGAGTTAGAGAATTTCAACGACGAAATGTGTCTACTTCTAGTCATTTTGTGCGTGATGCCTAAAACAATTTATGACGGCTTGAGTCAGACACCCTGTATAATTATCATATATTGTGTAAACGTATCGTTAAATTATGCAAATTAAAAAATATATATATATTATATTAAACTGTGTAGATGAGAATTTAGATCTGAGGTTCCATCATAAAAGTTGTCTCATACGTGAACTGTAATTATTAATCTATTGTTCGTTGTTGGAAATTGTAAACGGTTCCGAAGCGTCGAAGATACTAATATAACTTAGGTTCGAAACTTAATCTTATTTCATATTCAATTATGTGTTGTGTGAAATTCAATGTCCATGAATGCCTTCTTTCAGATTCCTTTCCAGTGGCAATTTTTGCGAAAATTTTAAGTTTCTTTTCTTCTGTTAAAATAATTGCCTTTACATGAATACACTTACAAAAAGAAAACTACCGTTAAATGATTCCTTAACTTAACTTATTAATGATAAGCTTATGTGAAAATATAGGCTGCACATTGTTTGTTGAAAGATGAGTGCCTACTTCGCTAGATTGTAATTATTTCGTCATTAGATACCCTTTGTACTACAGTAAAAGAATTAAATTTCATACTGAACTAAACGAAAAAAAGTTTGTCTTTTTTAAATATTAGGTCTTCATTATTTCCGATTTTTTTTTCAAAGTTGTTACGATTTTTCACATTTTTCTTCGAGTGAAATCCTTTTTCAAACATGTGGCCTTGCACTGTATTGTTCAGACCGTTTTTGAGAAGAAGAAATAGCTAAGATGTTGTTTGTGCGTGTTTCAGCTATCAACCATTTTGTATTCAGATTTAAAATGGCTTCCAGCAACCTGCTGCTATTATTTGAGTAAAAAATGTGGTGGCTTTTCTGGGCGTAAGCTTGAGTGAAGGTTTATTTTTACGCATTTAATATGAATAAAGTTCAGTCAAATGGTTAAGAATTTGTTTCAGAATGTTTTTAGTTAACTACCATTTTATGTTCAGATTTAAAATGGCTTCCAGGAAACTGCTCCTATTATTGCTGCGTTTTTTCGCGCAGGCGTTGAGTAAAAATATATTTTAATCTATTAGATATGAAGAAAATAATTCCAAAGGGAAAGAATTTGTTTGTTCTTGGTTTGAGCTGTCATTTTGTGTTTAAACTTAAAATGGCGTCCACTAAACTCCAGCTGTTATCTAAATAAAATCCTGGCGGTATTTTTTTGCGTTAGTTTTGAGTAGGCATTTATTTTTTGTGCACCAGCGTTATACATAATCTTTATCGTTAGTCAAATTCGTGAATAATATGCCACATTACCAGAGCCGTTAAAATGTTACCATGACAACTAAAAACGTATGACTTCTGTTATGATGACATAACGTGACCTACAAAATTTATATTACGGAACGATTTGCCGTGCAATAATATTTAATATATCATTTTTGTCATATCAACCGTTCTTCATAGACCATGATATCAAACGTGATATGTTATTTTTATTGATAGTTTTATAATGTTGTCATACACAAAAAATAGCGTATAGGAATCACGTGTATAATGTTAGCCCTAGCCTACAATTATTTAATTGGTCAAAATTTATGAAATGAGCAAAGCTCATGCAGTAGGTTATAACATCATAAATAAATTAGTTTCATAATATACTATTCATGCATTGAATACGAATAAATCTAGTCCAATGGCTAAGAATTCGTTTGTGCGTGTTTTCAGCTAACTACCATTTTGTGTTCAGTTTTAAAATGGCTTCGACTAAACTGCTCCTTATATTTGAGTGTAAAACCTGGCGGCGTTTCATGGCATAAGCGTTGCGTGAAGATTTATTATTTTTCGATGTGAACAAAGTGAGTCTAGTGGCTAAGAATTTCCTTGTGTGTTCAGAAGTAACTACTTTGTGTTCAGATTTAAATGGCTACTACTATTACTTGATTAAAATATCTGTCGGCGATTTTTGGCGTAAAGGTTGAATAAAAGTTTATTTTTTACATTGTCAACCTCCAAAATATGTAGTTTTTTTAATACTTTTGGATATCCATAGTGTGTCATTTTTGCACGGCACGCAAAAAATGTATTTTTTTCTTTGCACAGAGTGTAAAAATTAAAATGTGCTGCACGCCGTTTGAAAAGAAGTGAAAGTAAGTTAAATTTTAAATAACTGAATTGGTAATGGTATTGGTGGTGGCGTTATTCATATTTACATTCGCAACATATTATGAAGTTTGAAGGTAAATTATAAATCCTATTATCTCCACAAACATATTTTGTGAACTGTTTCTTCCAACAGACAATGGCAACTAAAGATTATTTCTCATTTGTTTTGTACCATAGCAACGTCAATCGTAGCAACGCAATTATTGTCGTTAATTTATACTTCAGTATTAGTAAATTTCACCGGAACTAAAAGATTCAGATCTGATGTTTATTCAGAATACTTGGATCCCGAGATCGACTATCGGAGAATTTTCCTTGAACAAAAGAAGTTTTTTGGATGTCAATAGTCGGGAAATTTGTATGAATGCAGTCTGATTGCAAGTGTGCCGGGTTATTTATTAACCAGTCTTCAAATAAAGAAATGCAATATAATCAGGACTGTAGCTGGACACACTTTTCAATGTAATATTGTTGACAAGTAGTGCCATCTGTGAGCTGAACCAGAAAGTACAAAAAGAGAAGCTATATAGTTAGCAATGAATTAAAAAAAAACTGGATACGAACACGGTCGACCCAATGGCACTCATACAGACTTAATGTTTGGAAAGGGTCACAAAAAATTAAATAGTATAATCGGAGATTTTTATTATTATTTCAATATGCCTTTGAAAAGAATCTTTACCATTGGTGCTCAAAGTGCGTATTTCCGAAAAAATTAAATGTATCAATTTCTATAACATCGGAAAGATAGCAGTACACCTTCTCTGATGATAACCAAGGTTAGGATTTTTATTTTATTTTTTTTTTATTTTATTGGGTTATTTTACGACGCTGTATCAATATCTAGGTTATTTAGCGTCAGAGTGATATGAAGGTGATAATGCCGGTGAAATGAGTCCGGGGTCCAGCACCGAAAGTTACCCAGCATTTGCTCGTATTGGGTTGAGGGAAAACCCCGGAAAAAACCTCAACCAGGTAACTTGCCCCGACCGGGATTCGAACCCGGGCCACCTGGTTTCGCAGCCAGACGCGCTGACCGTTACTCCACAGGTGTGGACTTAGGATTTTTAGGTGCTCACTTTGTTTGTAGATCCGTCTGAAAGAAACCAGTGTCAAATGTTGCCTCCAATATCAAATAAGATAATTTTCCAGCACATTCCCCCCCCCCTTTTGTGACCTTTATCTCTTTTTCGCCTCACCCTGTCCATAATAACATTTCCTATCCTCTTACAGCTACTTTTTAGCCATTATATCATTTAATTCACTTCTGAATTTCATAGTATTGCAGTTTGTAATATGTATCGGTATTGAACGCGGGACTAAAGAAAAAGCACATCTGCAACAATTGAAAATTCCACACGCTGACCGTTGTGAACCAGCAATAGCGAACTCTCTCCCTTTTTTTTCTCATTTCACTGCAATCGGTAGTATAGTAAACCTAAAAGTAACTTTGATACTAAACTACTGTACATGTTTAATACAAGATTTTGTCATGTCGAAGGTATCCAAATGTCGATTTTTTATCCAGACTCAGGATTTCAATCACGATTTCAACGAAACTGATGGAACTGTTATACGATTCACTACTTCCTCTTGTGAATGATGCTGGCATGTAACCTACTGAATAATGATTGTAGCTTATACAGGGCGTAATGAAATAACCTCTGAAGATTTTCAGAGCGAATAGTTCATGTTGTATGTAACAAAAAAGTGTAATACGATATCGGTAGAAAGTCCATAATTTTCTCAAAAAAAAAAAAGTTTTTTCCCTCTTATTCGGTAACTACTGCGAGTAGGATCGTGATTGTCCATATCGATATAAAATCTAATAAAGAATAATTTATCTCTCTGGCATATTTAAATAGCGTGTAAATTTACTTTAAAAACCATTAATTTGAAGCCACTGATCTATTCCACCAGCTTGCAACATTGTAGTCAGAAAGGGAGATGGGAGGTAGTTCACTAAGGCAGAAGGCTCTGAAATCGTTAACCTCTTACATGAGTAGTACGAGAAGAAAGATCAGTGTTAGCGGCGATGTTGCCAAACAGCTGAAGCTTCCAACTGAATTTTGTAATTAACAATGCATTTAATTACAAAATATAATATAGATTTTTCTCTTAATTTAAGTTCACCCTGTCGTTCCTTTTCAATCTACAAGATTATTTCACTTCCACCCTGTATTATAGAGATGTACGTAGTTTCGAACGAGTTGATTTCAATTGCCGTATTTATTCGCATAATTTACGCACCTTAATTTTTATCATAGAAATTTTACAATTATATATCCTTGAATATTTCGCGCATTTGCTGGCAACATTTTGTAATTTTTTCCAAGAACGTTTCATACCGACAGAATTTTCATTTATCATCTTTCAGAGGTCGAATTAGCACTGTTACGTGTTACACTGGAAGATACGGCAAGTTGAGGATCCTACACCCGATGTCCGTGCGACAGACTCTCGTTCGATTTTTGTGCTACTTTATGGGCAATACTCTCACTAAAAAAATCCATTTTGTCGTTAATAGCGTAGTCCTCAGCTGCACGACACAATACATGACACCTTGGTATGAAATTTTGGAAATATCCGTACCAGCTGATTATAGACGATAAAGTTTTGGGCGTGTTCAGTTGTAATGATGGTGCGCTAGCAGTGAAAAGAGAAATATCGGTATTGTAATATGACTTAAGTAACATATTACAAAATCCAGTTTAGGATCTCAGATTTTTTAATGTAGGACCGATATCCTGAAACTTTCCACGCATAAAACACGCACCCCCATTTTAGGACACAGAAGTAGGCTATAGTAAAAAAAAAAATGAATGAAATACGCCAGTAAATATTACATGCAATAGTAATATGCGTTACAAGAGCGGTATGTTGACGTTTTCATGTTCGAGGAAAAGACTGAAAAAGCGAAACGTAGTTGAGCTTTTTTAATTTCCGAGAACATGAAAACAAACATACCGCTCGTGTATCGTACATTATTTTGTGCGAAGATCGTTTATTACATACCTGAAAGACGAATTTCTAATTAGTTGCAATGAAATCTCCATCTTGGTTTCTGTTCAATGACGGCAACTTTGGAAAACAAATATATCTATCTTCAACATTGTTCCTATAAAATGTTTTCTGTGTTTACTATACTCCAGCAGGCCGTGATATGCATCTGTCTTTTTTTTTCCCCAGTCTATAAATGCGAACTTAAAACAAACGGTAAGGTTATGTAATGATTTATTTTTCATTTTAATATTTTAACAATAATATTTATATAACATATTGCAGTAATAAAATCGGCATCTGGAATCTTGTTGATCTTTTCACGGCTTCCTTAATGTTACTTGTATCAGGAATGCAATAAGTTTCGTGGAGTTGTAGAGTTTACTTGATTTTTGCAAATATTTAAAAAGAATAATTAACATTGCAATTTAGGTGAAATTGCAGTGGTAAGTTTCCAATTTATAATTATTACTATGTTAAACGTCTCTAAAAATAATATGTTAAAAGCCTAAAGCAGTAAAATGAATGTCGCGCTTAAGCGGTACGAAGAGGGAAATTGTTATGTGTGTTACGTTGGGAATAATGAATGTGGTATTTCACACTTACCGCGTATTGGTTCTGTGCGGAAAACAAGCAAATACGCACGATCTCGCACAAAATGGTGTATAATACATTTTGTGAAGTGCATTACAAAATGTCGGAAATTCAAAAACGAGCAGAGAGAATTTTTGAAACTATTTCTTGATTTTGTAAAAAGCACTTCCCAATCTTGTATCGAAGTACAGTAGAACCCCGATTTTCCGTCACCCTATTAACCGATTGGCGGATTATCCGATTGTCTCTCTCTCACTCTTTTTTTTTTTTTTTTTTGCAGAAAAAATATGAAGTGCTGTACATAATATTAGTACGAATTTTTTCTACAGTGTTTCGTTTTTACAAACTTTTATACAGTATGATCTACTTTTCGAGGGGCCTAAATGCAATGCAAAATACCTTCCAAAGAAAAGAAGTTCTGCATGTATTGTGGGTCCCTATCACCACGGCATGGCGCGTCCTCAGGTTGCGGATAGAGGAGACGGCCTCCAGATATGGAGGGTAGCTGCGAATATATTGAATAAGCAGTCGTGGACAGCCGATAAGGGGTGGTCCTCCAGCTTGGGGGTTGGGCGAAGGGCTAACAACCCATCACCGTAAAAAACAGCTTGTTGCGAATCCCTACAATAAGACCTTTAGGGATGCCGAGACGTAGATGGGAGGATAATATTAAAATGAATTTGAGGGAGGTGGGGTATGATGATAGAGACTGGATTAATCTTGCACAGGATAGGGACCGATGGCGGGCTTATGTGAGGGCGGCAATGAACCTTCGGGTTCCTTAAAAGCCATTTGTAAGTAAGTAAGTAAATTGAGTGGTTTGAGAAAAAAGAAAGTGGCTGATCGCATCCGAATACGAAATAGGAATTACAACTGTGCACGATTTAATTAAAAACAAATATAAAGTGTAATAATTATGTAAATCTACAACATGAGACCTGTACTATTCGTATCTTGCCACAGACAGTCGTCATAAAGAGTTTCCTTGGCTCTTAGAAACCCGTCATTGAGAAGAAGACTTAAATTAGTGAATTTGTGTTCCATTACCTGGCGTGTTAAAACACAAGACCACGGGGGAGATTGAGGAGCGTTTTTGCAAAAGTCGATAGATGCAGAAATTTTCGAAAGTCAGTTACATATGGATATCGTATGTTTTCTACCTCCGGAATCGATCAATGAAATCAGATTTACCAAAACTTGATTCATACCGTATGTAGAGACTAGCAAACCTTCCAGGTTTTTTCAAAACTCGATAGATCCTGTCACTTAGTGTAATTTCTGTAAAATCTTGATTTCTGCATCTATCGACTTTTGCAAAAACGCTCCTCAATTATGAAACTGTATTATGCACTTAATTTATGAAAACCTTATATGGTACGGATTATCCGATTTCTTCGATTAACCGTTCACTCCATCCCCTTCATTACCACGGATAATAGAGGTTCTACTGTATACTATTCCGAAATAGTTGAGTGAAGCAACATCTTTTTGTTCCCTTGTCTTATTTTAGCAAGTTTTCCTTCCATTTTTTTTAATGAAGATTGCCCCTAAAAATTCTAACTCTGATGGTAACTTAAGAAAATCGGACGTGGTTGTCTCTCCATTAACTGTGAGGTGCGATGGAACAGGACGGTAACACCGTGCGACAGAAACCAGTGGGGTTGGGGCCTGGCATGCACACGTACCTGATGCTGTGACGGGGAGTCCTGCTGTGCTGGTGAGACTTGGCGGCTGCGACGGTGCGTGTGGACCCGATGCGGCGGGCGTCCCGCTCTTATATGCGGCGGCCCTCGAGGCGCCCACACCGACGCAGCGCGCCGGCCCGCGTCACGTGGCGCGGGGGTGTGTCCGCCTCGCCCCCCTGCGACCCCCCAGGTGGTTTTCTCGAGGAACAACCGACCAACTCTAATTGATGACGTGTTTGTTAGACAAGTCACTACCTCTTCTTCGCCCACTATTCCGGGAGCCAACTGGAGTCTTCACTTCACATGTTGGAATTCACGGATGTAACACATGAAATACATTCCGATGGTTTCTGCTGTAACTTTCACTACTACGAACACTAACATCTTTCGTGGCTCTTAAAGAACTTTACACTCTTTGTCTTTACTCTTTCGAATTCTGCACACCTTAACACCAAATCTTGGCTTCTTTTTCGATAATAATCTAAATTGGAATTTTCAAGTTAAAGAAACGATAAAAAAAATCTGTTCCTCCATTCACTGTTTGAGTCGCTTAAGAAACTTCTTGTCCCAGCAACTAAAACTTACCCTAGTACAAACCCTAGTAATGCCGCACTTCGATTATTGTGACGTTTTGTTAAGTGACCTAAGTTCTGAATTGTCAGTCAAGTTACAGCGAGCTCAGAATATGTGCGTCAGATACGTGTGCAACATCCGACGATATGATCACATATCACCGTCCTTCGCAAGTCTTTCGTGGCTCTGACTTAAAGAACGTAGAACTTTACACTCTTTGTCTTTACTCTTTCGAATTCTGCACACCTTAACACCAAATCTTGGCTTCTTTTTCGATAATAATCTAAATTGGAATTTTCAAGTTAAAGAAACGATAAAAAAAATCTGTTCCTCCATTCACTGTTTGAGTTGCTTAAGAAACTTCTTGCCCCAGCAACTAAAACTTACTTAATACCCTAGTAATGCCGCACTTCGATTATTGTGACGTTCTGTTAAGTGACCTATCAGAATATGTGCGTCAGATACGTGTGCAACATCCGACGGTATGATCTCATATCACCGTCCTTCGCAAGTCTTTCGTGGCTCCGACTTAAAGAACGTAGAACTTTACACTCTTTGTCTTTACTCTTTCGAATTCTGCACACCTTAACACCAAATCTTGGCTACTTTTTCGATAATAATCTAAATTGGAATTTTCAAGTTAAAGAAACGATAAAAAAATCTGTTCCTCCATTCACTGTTTGAGTCGCTTAAGAAACTTCTTGCCCGAGCAACTAAAACTTACCCTAGTGCAAACCCTAGTAACGCCGCACTTCGATTATTGTGACGTTCTGTTAAGTGACCTAAGTTCTGAACTGTCAGTCAAGTTGCAGCGAGTTCAGAATATGTGTGTCAGATACGTGTGCAACATCCGACGATATGATCTCATATCACCGTCCTTCGCAAGTCTTTCGTGGCTCCGACTTAAAGAACGTAAAACTTTACACTCTTTGTCTTTACTCTTTCGAATTCTGCACACCTTAACACCAAATCTTGGCTTTTTTTCGATAATAATCTAAATTGGAATTTTCAAGTTAAAGAAACGATAAAAAAAATCTGTCCCTCCATTCACTGTTTGAGTCGCTTAAGAAACTTCTTGCCCGAGCAACTAAAACTTACCCTAGCAATGCCGCACTTCGATTATTGTGACGTTCTGTTAAGTGATCTAAGTTCTGAACTGTCAGTCAAGTTACAGCGAGTTCAGAATATGTGTGTCAGATGCGTGTGCAACATCCGACGATATGATCACATATCACCGTCCTTCGCAAGTCTTTCGTGGCTCTGACTTAAAGAACGCAGAACTTTACACTCTTTGTCTTTACTCTTTCGAATTCTGCACACCTTAACACCTAATCTTGGCTACTTTTTCGATAATAATCTAAATTGGAATTTTCAAGTTAAAGAAACGATAAAAAAATCTGTTCCTCCATTCACTGTTTGAGTCGCTTAAGAAACTTCTTGCCCCAGCAACTAAAACTTACCCTAGTAGACTAATGCCGCACTTCGATTATTGTGACGTTCTGTTAAGTGACCTAAGTTCTGAACTGTCAGTCAAGTTACAGCGAGCTCAGAATATGTGCGTCAGATACGTGTGCAACATCCGACGATATGATCACATATCACCGTCCTTCGCAAGTCTTTCGTGGCTCTGACTTAAAGAACGCAGAACTTTACACTCTTTATCTTTACTCTTTCGAATTCTCCACACATCAACACCAAATTACCTTTCGTCTCGTTTCTCTTATCTATACTCTAACCACGACGTAAATACAGATCACTTATCTGTGGCACGCTAAGTATACCTCTTCATAGAACATTTGCTATTCATCATCTTTTACAGCATCCATCTCGCGACAATGGAATTCCTTGTCACAAAGTACTAGGGGCTGCAAGACAATAAACACCTTTAAGAACAGCTTAAAAGATAACCTTATTAGCATTTCACTCCAATCTTACCGATTTAAACTATCACTGACTACATTGTTACTTCTCCCTTTAGACATCATCCTGATATTGCTGTATTTTCAAAATTGTCTCATAATAATCTCTTTCTATTATCTAATATTATTTGAAATATATTAACATTCTATGTATTTTAGCTTAATTCTGCTACACAGTTTATTTCAGTGTTTAATTAATAGTTCACAGTATTTTGTTGTTTAATTCGTAAATAACTCTTGTATAAATGTAACTCTCATCTAATTCAAATTGTTGAATTCTTTGTAAGTTCATGCATATGTATATACACTTTTTGCTGGTTGAGTGGAAGAGAAGGCCTTACGGCCTTAACTCTGCCAGCTAAAATAAATCATTATTATTATTATTATTATTATTATTATTATTATTATTATTATCATTATTATAACATCACCCAATACTATTACTATTCACACCTTTATTCACAACTTACTTATGGCTTTTAAGGAACCCGCAGGTTCATTGCCGCCCTCACATAAGCTCGCCATCGGTCCCTATCCTGAGCAAGATTAATCCAGTCTCTATCATCATATCCCACCTCCCTCAAATCCATTTTAATATTATTCTCCCATCTACGTCTCGGCCTCGCTTAAGGTCTTTTTCCCTCAAGTCTCTCAACTAACACTCTATACGCATTTCTACATTTTCCCATACGTGCTACATGCCCTGCCCATCTTAAAAGTCTGTTTTTAATGTTCCTAATTATGTCAGGTGAAGAATACAATGCGTGCAGTTCTGCGTTGTGTAACTTTCTCCATTCTCCTGTAACTTCATCCCTCTTAGCCCCAAATATTTTCCTAAGCACCTTATTCTCAAACACCCTTAACCTTTGTTACTCTCTCAAAGTAAGAGTCCAAGTTTCACAACCATACAGAACAACCGGTAATATAACTGTTTTATAAATTCTAACTTTCAGATTTTTTGACAGCAGACTTGATGACAAAAAGCTTCTCAACCGAATAATAACACTAATTTCCCATATTTATTCTGCGTTTAATTTCCTTCCGAGTGTCATTTATCTTTGTTGCTGTTGCTCCCAGGTATTTGCCCTCATATAAGCCCGCCATCGGTCCCTATCCTGAGCAAGATTAATCCAGTCTCTACCATCATATCCCACCTCCCTCAAATCCATTTTAATATTATCTTCCCATCTACGTCTCTGCCTCCCAAAAGGTCTTTTTCCCCTCCGGCCTCCCAACTAACACTCTATATGCATTTCTGGATTCGCTCATACTTGCTACATGCCCTGCCCATCTCAAACGTCTGGATTTAATGTTCCTAATTATGTCAGGTGAAGAATACAATGCGTGCAGCTCTGCGTTGTGTAACTTTCTCCATTCTCCTGTAACTTCATCCCTCTTAGCCCCAAATATTTTCCTAAGCACCTTATTCTCAAACACTCTTAATCTCTGTTCCTCTCTCAAAGTGAGAGTCCAAGTTTCACAACCATACAGAACAACCGGTAATATAACTGTTTTATAAATTCTAACTTTCAAATTTTTCACCAGCAGACTGGATGATAAAAGCTTCTCAACCGAATAATAACACGCATTTCCCATATTTATTCTGCGTTTAATTTCCTCCCGAGTGTCATTTATATTTGTTACTGTTGCTCCAAGATATTTGAATTTTTCCACCTCTTCGAATGATAAATCTCCAATTTTTATAGTTCCATTTCGTACAATATTCTGGTCACGAGACATAATCATATACTTAGTCTTTTCGGGATTTACTTCCAACCCTATCGCTTAACTTGCTTCAAGTAGAATTTCCGTGTTTTCCCTAATCGTTTGTGGATTTTATTATTATTATTATTTTTATTATTATTATTATTATTATTATTATTATTATTATTATTATTATTGTTGTTGCTGTATCTCGCACAGGGATCAGCGAGAATTGTACAAACCGGTTCGTCTAATTTAAAAATATTAACTGAAAGATTTCTAGATTATTAAATTGTGCTAGGAGGCGTATCTTACAACTTTGCAGTGTTTATTACGTCTTTGTGTGAATAGCGGAAGATATTTAATATAGTGTTGTCAGTAAGGCTAGATTTCTTTTCTTGATATACAGCAACTTTAAAATTATCAATTAAGAAGAGTCGAGCATTTTTCCTTTAAAAACAGAGAGGCTAGAACTTTGTTTAATTAAAGAGGCGAAAGCGATGTGGATGATGCGGACAGGATACGCAGACACACACAGGCTGAGGACAAAAATGAAAGCTAAGGACTGTGTATTTCCACTTATCACTACATCTGAAACTGTTCGAGAAAATTACGGAATGCAATCGAAATATTATGAGTATACACAGTGGGCCAAAAAAAAAGCCTAAAAAATTTAAATGGTTATATTCCAGTAGCTAATGATTTCACTTGAAAATTTATTTCACAGGCAAATTTCACAGTCCTTGTAGCCCGGGAATGTACTGCATTATTTATTTTTCTACCATTTATTAAACATTATTTTTTTATTTTTTGTAAGGCAGTGCAAAATCGATCGTTTATGCCGAACTAAGCATTATGGTCTTAAGAGTTCAGCAGGCCAAGCCAGCGAATAGGGATTATAAAGAATGGACACTTCGCGTCGGTACCTTTGATGTAGCCGGACTGATTTCAATGACCTTCAAGCCAGCTAGAGCGTGAGATTCTGCTTTCTCCCTAGAGTTGGCGCTGACATCACACCAGCTAGCAGTCGACACAGCGGAAATATAACACATATAATTAATACATCTAGGTACATTATGTACTCAAATAAAATAAATTGGATCCATAAAATAATAAATCCGTCATTAACTGTAATGTCTAGACTCTAGAGTTCCTTTATAATGAGAGTTGAGACGTTGACCCCAACAACAATTAAAATATGTAATGATGTGATAGCGCTAAAAATGGAGAAACAAAACTCTTACGAGAAGTAAAACCATATACCTATATTATATTATATACAAATATTAAACGAATTCGATACTTAATTTTATAATATATTATATTATTTTATAATATAATTTATGATATCTGAAATATAAAATATTATTATTACAACTAGTTTGTCACTGAGAAATAAGGAAAAGCTGTTAACTAGAATTTATTTGAAGCAAAGCGTTACTGGATTATGCAATAAGGTAGGCGATGTTTGGATCCTGTGTCTTAACTCTGTTCTCAATTATTATCTTAGCGTATGCTCGATTACACTAACCTCTAGCGCTTGAAAGTGGAACTATGCGCTGGCGCACAGAGAAACAAAACACAGGAAATTGCGCTCAGTGTCCATTCTTTATAATCCCTATTCGCTGGCCAAGCCGTTTGTTGTGCTATCGTCATTTGTTTTCTTCCGTTTTGAGTTCTCATTTTGTGAATAGTGGGTCGCTTAACGAACGAAGACAAGATTTTCATTAAAAATTTGCACCAATACGATAATTTATCTGCCCGTCAAATTGTAAGGAACTACGCTAAGCGACAATGGTCTGTTTCAAGCGTACAACGATTGATTAGCAAGATACGGACATGATATCCCTCCTGAGAGATTATTGCGTGAAAGATCGCATTTCTCAGATTCTCTGATGGTTTCCGCTGGAGTTTCAAACGATATCTTAATCCTACGGACTATTTTGTATGGAGTCAACTACTAAAAAATAGGAATTCATAATATTGAACATTTAAGACAACGCCTTCTTGAATGTTAGGACCGACTTGATCAAAGACAGATATCCGGTGCTATTGGACAATGGAGAAGATCTCTACAAATGTTTGTGCGGGCAAATGGCGGTCATACAGAGCATCATTTTTAATTTCGATTATTTGAAAGATCATTAATTTTATTATTATTAATTTGATCAACATTCAGTTCCTGCATTTTGAAGTAATTTTCTTCAAAAACCACATTTTTCGCATCATTGTGTATTGACCTCCATAAGATTTTAATTGAGCCTCAAAAAACATAATAAAAAATCCTGCTCATCTTTAAAGTCTATCTATTTCAACAGTGCATTCATTATGCATTTCCGAAAATAGAATATTTCTAATTTTGTGCCGTTTTTTGGCCCACTGTGTATATGTTATAAGGCTACTTTTTTCCGACTGTTGTCGTTTTGTTTAAAATTTCATCACACCATTGCTCCCATTACTTCGTGCGCTCGGTATAGACGAGTCGACCTATCCTGCTTAACACAGACTACAGTCGCTCTCGATGATGTAGCGGCCGTCTCACGTGTCACGCAATTAGAAGTTCGTCGGTTCGAATAAGGGCGACATTGATGGGTTTTTTAAATCTTACTGTAAAATAGAAATTAAATCTGTGGCGCTTTATATCCCGTGGAGGGCCAAGAACAACCATCCGACTACTGATCTCACTTCATATAACTTAAAAGAGGTGAACGATCATCCAATAAGTAGGGTTAAGGTGTGTTCGGCACAATGTTCCTACCCCAGTCGTTATACCTGGCTTATGGAATAGGATTTTGACAATCAGTTGAGATCCCCAAATTCGTCATGATGCTGAGTGGACACCGGTCTCATACATCGGTCTAAATCTCGTGAGAAAATGGGTAGATTTTATAGAGAACACAACCGGAAGGTTTTAGCGTGAGTACATCTGCAATAGATCTGACGAAAGGCGTTTGTATTGATTCTCACAAACTCAGTTATGTTCCTTTGATCCCTGAACGCAGTGAAAATTGTTAAAAAGAATTGATTCACTTTGGAAAATGTTGGGTTGCGTGAAACGAAAATATTATCAGAATTACAAAAGACGACAACAGATGAATAGAGGAGAGTCTGAGGAATATAAAAATCCCTCATTGACCCCGGCCGAACGACAGAGACTCGGCAGAAAATGACGAAAACTAACAATTTTCGCTCAGACATGAAACAAAACAAGTTAGAAATAAATTAAGTGCACTGTTTCGGATACATCTCGACTAGACGAATCCGACGATACCGGTTTGATCGACGTATGACCACCTACTGACGAGATATAAGTCGCTGGTACTCGCAAATATTGCGCTATAAGATCATTTTGAGGAGACGCATACTTCACAGGAGTAGATCCGTTCTGTTCAAGAGATTTAAGAAAGATGATAATCCCCACTCCATTATGACGGGTAGGAGCTCTTGGTTTCTACGCACTTTCAAACGTTTGTTTCCGCGCTATAACAAAATATAATCAGCATTTATATTGTTACCATAGTAATCATGACCATAATACTTCTTTAGAAAACAAATGAAGTACTGCATAAAAAGTATGCCGTTTCGGTGTCCCTTCAGACGAGTCCACTTTTAATGGCGCGTTAGTAGCGCTGCTAACGGACGACTGTTGTACCACCAATTCCCTACACGTCACGACAGAATAATATAGAATGGCGATAATAATAATGTATGACTTGAGGCTTTCCCGGCGCTTAATATAGAATAATAATAATAATAATAATAATAGTAATAATAATAATAGTAATAATAATAGTAATAATAATAATAATAGTAATAATAATAATAATAGTAACAATAATAATAATAATAATAATAATAACAATAATAATAATAGTAATAATAATAATAATAATAGTAATAATAATAATAATAATAATAATAATAATAATAGTAATAATAATAATAATAGTAATAATTATTTATTTATTATTTATTATTAATATTTGTGTGCTGAACAACAGCCAGAGGCCAATTATAGTTCAGCACAATACACAAACAGAAGATACAAAGGTGCAAAACAAAAATAAATAATATCATAAATAACAAAAACATACATGAATACAATTGTGTACAAACAGTAAAAACTAATAATCAAAACGAAACTAAACCTTAAAAGGATCTAAATTGTGCCCATGCAAATTGGCATATTTTATGCATCTACAGACTGGAGAAAGTGATTTTGAATTTCGGTTATAAAAAATTTTTTGAAAATTTTGGAATACGAAGGCTGATATTGTTTATGATAGACTCACAATCAATATCACCCTTGATAACTTTGCAAAAAAATTGATAATCAAGATTTAGACGTCTAGCATAAAGGCTACAACAGTTAAAATATTTACAGGTAATATCATAGTTAAAGTCAGTGGAATTGGGTATATATCGAAAAGCACATAAGGAAATAAATTTTCTTTGAATATTTTCCAATTTAACCGAATCGGTTGAATTTAACCGAATCGGTTGAATTTAACCGAATCGGTTAAATAATAGTAATAATAATAATAGTAATAATAATAATAGTAATAATAATAATAGTAATAATAATAATGATAATAATAATAGTAATAATAATAATAATAGTAATAATAATAGTAATAATAATAATAGTAATAATAGTAATAATAGTAATAATAATAATAATAATAATAGTAATAATAACAATAGTAATAATAATAATAATAATAATAATAATAGTAATAATAATAATAATAGTAATAGTAATAATAATAGTAATAATAATAATAGTAATAATAGTAATAATAATAATAGTAATAATAATAATAATAATAATAATAAAAATATAACCATAGACTACTAAATTGCTGGACTAGTGTGAATTATGGATATATTATTTATGTAGTAAAATCCCCTTTATTTCACATTAAAATAAAATAACACATCTAAAATAATGTACTAAATAAAATATTAAGAAAGAGATGAAAAATTAGCTGATCTCAGGTTGGAACCTAGGTTCAATTACACCACGGCCTTTGACTTTGCCATTACCCTACAGACACCTATTTCTAGTATATTGGTTGAATTACTCGTACGTGTTACGATTGGTTTCATGTTTGGTGCCTATTATATTTAATTTTGAATTCTTAAAAAGTAAACAAAATATGTTTTATGCCATATCGTTCCTCATTTGCGTAATTTTAAATTAATATTTTTATTGTCCTGATGTAAATCATCAAACAAGGTATGGAATAGTCCTCGGTTCTGTTTTTCTAAAACTAATGGATGGACTCAAACTCTTCTTCTATTTATACGTCTATTCTTTCTCCGTACGAGCAAATTTGCCAAAAGCATATCTCCTTCTACGTCCATGTTCACTGGAAGATTGAAAAATTATCTACAATTTACCAGCGCCATTAACGCGCCACTAAAGGTGGCCTTGTCTGAAGGGATCCTTAGATGATATTGAAAAGCATAGGATTTCATTAAATTTTTTTTCTGTAACTAGCACAAAAATAGTCGCAAAATAGTTTGTTTTCATAAAAATGTTCCTATCTAAATACAAGATTTTACGTCTCCGAGAACTTTTTTTTTTCAAAATCCTCTCATTAAATTTTTAATTTCAATTATATGTTATGTTTTAAAATCCTGTATAAGCCCATTGTCAAAATTTTCCATCGGGACTGAACTCGAGACTTTCGTGTTCTTGTAACCATAGAGAAGGTCGTGCAAAAAGCGCTTGCAGGTTCAGAGCGCTGAAATCTGAGCAGACTGCTACAGTGGAGAAAGAGACATTTCCCCCAACGTGCGGCACACCTGTTGCTTGTGTGTAGATGTCATGTCCCCCCCCCCTCCCATAAAACGGTGTTACTGGTTCCAACGATTCCTTCGACAGTATTTTAACTCGAGCTCAGTAGAATTTCAATTCCGTTCAATTTTTCTCGTTTTTTTTTTATTCTCACTGTAACTCTGTGTCTTTTGTGGCGTTGACAACACAAAACCTGTACATCAGTGACTGGGGAAACGGTCGTAATTGAAGAAGTGAGAAATACAATGCAACTGCAAGATCAGAACAGACATGTTAAACTTCTTCTTCTTCTTCTACGTCTTCTTCTTCTTCAAACATTGGACCCGAAGCTCGTCCCCTGTTCTCATTCTCGACCTGGCATGCTCGTTACTGAATACGAGGTCCGCAGGATTAAACCCTGCCGAATGCAATGGAATTTTAAAAGTGACCAAAAGTCTCGTATTATTTCTCGAAATTCAAATGGGTATCACCGAATTCTTCGCCGCAAAAACTCACAAACTGGTACCGTCACGGTGTAACGAACCTCGCTGAAAGGTGGCTCAAGATCATAGAATCTAACGGCTTTACTTTGAAGATTAGATTTGCTGTTAAGATATATATTTTTTTTTTTAGATACCATGAAAACTCGGTGTATCTTCGCTGTGCTGGGACTCAGAGAATAGCCATATTATATGCATTGAGAGTAAACATGTCTGTTGCTATAGTAACAATCGTGCTCTATCATCTGCTACCTATTGCTTATACAACCGCTTTCTTTTTGCGCTGAATATAATAATTTATTTTATTTATTTATTTATTTATTTATTTAGGATATTAACGTGCAAAAACAACAGCACAAGGCCAATTACTGTTTAGCACAAGAAACAAAACAAATCAGCAAATGATGATGAGAATGAATGATAGAAAATGGCAGTGAGATGAAATACAATCAATATAACAGTCTATAAGTAATATTGTAAAGATATGCAATTGACAAGAATAGTATGTTACATATATTTTAACAAATGGCATAAATTAATAAAACTGACATAAAAACTCAAAAGATATACTACACATTAAATGGATCCAAGTTCATTCCATACAAATTAGCATATTTAATACATCTGCAGACCGGAGAGAGAGATTTAGAATTTCTATTATAAAACAATTTATGAAACCTTAAACCTTTAGCAGGAATACGAAGACTGATATTGCTTATGAAAGATTCACAATCAATATCACCCTTAATGACTTTACAAAAAAATAAATAATCAAGATCCTGACGTCTGGTAAACAAACTACCGCAATTGAAATATTTGCAATTAATCTCCTAGTTATAATCGGAATTTGGTAAAAATCTATAAGAACACAAGGAAATAAATTTTCTTTGAATATTCTCTAATTTATCCGAGTCAGTGGAAGTAATGGAGTTCCATACAACAGATGCATATTCAAGCTTGGATCTAACCAATGTATAGTATAAAATTAATAAACACATAGGAGTAGAAAAAGAATAAGTTATAGATCTAATTAGACCAAGCATTCTTAATGAATGGGTATAAATATATTGCACATGATCATGAAAATATAATTTTGAATCAAGTGAGACACCAAGATCTCTAATACAATCTTTCTTAGTAATTACGATATTACTAAGAGAATAATTAAATTTTTGGGAAGTAGTTTTCCGTGAGAAGGAAATAACAAAAGTTTTGGATTGATTAATTTTCATTCCATTTTCAACAGACCATTGTAAAATTGAATTAATGTCAATTTGAAGAATTTGACAATCAGCCGAACTATTAATTTTACGAAAGATTTTGAGATCATCCGCAAATAAAAGGCAGCTAGAACTTATTCTTTTACTTATATCATTTATAAATAATAAAAATAGGAGAGGTCCCAATGTAACCCTTGAGGAACTCCGCATACACTATTAAATGGAACCGAGAGAGAATTACCTAGTCGAACACAAGACTGTCTATCTGTTAAATAATTTTCAAACCAATTAACGTAGTTAGTGGAGAGACCAAAATTACTTAATTTATTTAATAAAATTTTGTGAGGAACAACATCAAATGCTTTGCTAAAGTCAAAATAAATTGAGTCAATTTGACCTTGAGTTTCGACAACAGGCATAATGAGATTGAGATAGGAAACTAAATTTGTAGTAGTAGATTTCCCTATAATAAATCCATGTTATAATAATAATAATAATAATAATAATAATTTATTTATTTTATTTAGAATATTAACGTTCAAAACAACAGCACAAGGCCAATTAAAGTTTAGCACGATACGAAACAGAACAAAACAACAAATGATGATGAGAATGAATGTTAGAAAATGGCAATGAGATGAAATACAAACAATATAATAGTCTACATCAATCATAGATCAAATAAAAATTATAAAATCATAAATTAGTACAATAAGATAATTGAAATAATGGAATAGTCTACCTTAATCAATTGACCAAATGCAAGAGAAAAAAAATGGACAAATAATTATTAAAATTAGATCAGTGAGAAAAAAACTCGGATATACTACACATTAAATGGATCCAAGTTGAATCCATGCAAATTAGCATATTTAATGCATCTGCAGACCGGAGACAGAGATTTAGAATTCCTATTATAAAACAATTTATGAAATCTTAAACCATTAGCTGGAATATGAAGACTGATATTGCTTATGAAAGATTCACAATCAATATCCCCCTTAATGACTTTACAAAAAAATAAATAATCAAGATCCTGACGTCTGGTGAACAAACTACCGCAATTGAAATATTTGCATTTAATCTCATAGTTATACTCGGAATTTGGTAAATAATAATAATAATAATAATAATAATAATAATAATAATAATAATAATAATAATAACCTATACTAATAATAAATCTTTAGCCAAAATTTTTCTGGTAATTTTCGATTTTCCAAAAATAATTGGTCCTAACATATATAATTAACCACCCTGAAACCGAAAATCACTTTTTTTGAAATTTTTGTTTGTATGTCTGTCTGTCTGTATGTTTGTTACCTTTTCACGCGATAATGGCTGAACCGATTTCGATGAAAATTGGAATATAAATTAAGTTCGTTGTAACTTAGATTATAGGCTATATGGCATTCAAAATACGTTATTTGAAGAGGGGGGGGTTGTAAGGGGGCCTGAATTAAATAAATCGAAATATCTCGCTTATTATTGATTTTTCTGAAATATGTTACATAACAAAAGTTTCTTTAAAAGTTATTTCTGCTAAGTTTTATTCTGTGAAAAATTTTGATAGGACTGATATTTAATGAGATAAATGAGTTTTAAAATTAAAATAACTGCCATCTAAGGCGGTGTATTGAAATAAAAAACAAATGACTTCGTCTATAAGGGGCCTTGGACACAACAATCGAAAGCTATGAAAGATAACCTACAGACAATGTTTCTTTGCTTGTATGAAGTAATATCGGAAGGTAAATTAACCGATTTGTATAATTAATTATTATTTCATCATTGGAAAGTGTAGTTTCTCTGGATGGACATAATGCTATAATGTTATTACAGTAACTTGTGAGTGAATTGAGGACAGGTAAGATTAAAATAGCTTCTTATTCACAGAAAACTTGATAGGTTATTCTGTATATTCATTTCCTGTATTTCTTATAATAATGTTTATGAACATATTCATTTTTATCTCTGAGAATTAACGAACAACTAGGGTGTATTGATTTAGTATGCAGTAATAGTACGTTAGCTTAGCAATGCATTATTTTATAATTCAAATTTTAACTATGCTCAATTGAATCGTGTTAAAATACATATGCAATAAATGCAATGCAAAAAAATTGGGTAATGAGCCAAGCAGATTATGTTGCGCTGTTGTAAAAGTTGTTCCTCCTGAGATTGAAGAGCTCCACAACAAATTAAAAACTTTCTAATTCGAGTACATCCGTTATCAACACACTTTTTCATAATATAATATAATATAATAATAAATCTGTAGCCAAAATTTTTCTGTTAATTTTCGCTTTTCCAAAAATAATTGGTAATAACAATTAAGAAACATGTTAAAGGAATTGTCATTGCACCAAATGAGTGGTCTCCGGATCAAAATGATCGCATTTTAATATTTTAAATACAATTTAAATTAAGTAACATATTAAACGATTTGAGATGGGCAGGGCATGTAGCACGTATGGGCGAATCCAGAAATGCATATAGAGTGTTAGTTGGGAGACCGGAGGGAAAAAGACCTTTAGGGAGGCCGAGATGTAGATGGGAGGATAATATTAAAATGGATTTGAGGGAGGTGGGGTATGATGATAGAGACTGGATTAATCTTGCACAGGATAGGGACCGCTGGCGGGCTTATGTGAGGGCGGCAATGAACCTTCGGGTTCCTTAAAAGCCATTTGTAAGTAAGTAAGTATTAAACGATTTATCCTTCTATCAAACACGAATGTTTCCTGGATCAAATGTCCTATTTTAATTATGTAATTACTTTATATTTATTTCTAACGGGTGCAGCGGAGCGCACGGGTACGGCTAGTAATAATAATAATAATAATAATAATAATAATATTATTATTATTATTATTATTATTATTATTATTATTATTATTATTATTTTTAACGATAATAATGGTACACTTTTGGTTGGCACTCCTAATGAAGCAAAAGCTTGCGGCCGGGAGTGGAATTTACATTAAATAATTAAAAACAAATATTACATGCTTAAGCTTACATTAAAAGAATTATTTAATTGTAAGCAAAAGTAAAGTGATAAATATGAAAATAATAATACAAGGTAAAACACAGAAGAGTTGGTTAACTGGAAGGCACAAGGGTCGATGACCTCTTTAAACAATAATAAAGTAAAATGAAAAAGTATTAAATAATACAATTGTAAAATAAATGCAAAATATTATGCAATAATATAATGGAATAATATATTATATACATAAACGTATTTTAGTTCAATTTGATTTATTGAATTTTGAAAGATTCATAACATATATATATTTTTTTTTCAAAAATTTCATCTAAAAGAGGAATATAAAACAAAGAAAAAAATACATATATAATTATTAGAAATACTGACCAGTATTTAAAATCAGTTGAAGTGCTTGCTTTTTAAATAATTTATTATTGGAAGATGCTAATTTTGAATGTTTTTAATGAAGCTATTATACAATGTCGGGTCGAAATTTGAGGCATGCCTTAGTCTTGCTTCAGAATTGTATTCGGGTACAAACCAAGGACGTGATATAATGTGTCTTCTTGTACTGTAACCATGGTAATAATAGTTATTATTTTTGTGGTAGTACTTTAATAGGATGTATATGTATATTTGTTTCATATTCAGTACCGTACACTAAATTCCTTGTATATGAGGCGTGTATGATAATCCATTTTTTTCTTAATACATATTTTTACTATTCTCCTCTGTAACAATATTAATGGCATGAGTGAAGACTTCATTGCCCCACCCCACTCTATAATGCCATATTGTAGGATGGAATGAACTAGACTCAAATATATTTGTCTTAATGTTATTTTTTCCATAAAATGTCTTAGTAAAACAAATTTATTTAATTGTTTTACGTAGTTTAAAATACAGATGATTTATATGACAATCCCGTAGAAAATATTGGTCTATAATAAAACCTAGGTATTTCACTTGGTTTGATTTTTTTTATTTTTGGTCGTCTACAATTGCTAACTGAGAGCAATTACTGTCATGGATGACCCTGGATATTGTGAATTTTCTCTCTTCACTCAAAGTCACTCGTAAATTTTTCCAATTTAACCTGTCGACTGCTGATTGTTGCTCATTTAAGATTGTATTTTTTTTTGTTACAATCGTTTGATACCACTTTGAACGTTCTTTCGCTTCGCATTCTCGAGTTACACTGCCTCGGCTGCTGCGCGACCACGAATCTGTGTTTAACTTCCCCTGCCCCGTATCGTTAGATGATATCATATGATCCAATTCAAGGTCACGTTGGACACATTAATCCTTCGTCTGTCGATTGCCGTTTACTTCATTGGGATATGTTGTGTAGTTTAGAAATTATACTTACTTACTTACTTACTTACTTACTTACTTACTTACTTACTTACTTACTTACTTACTGGCTTTTAAGGAACCCGGAGGTTCATTGCCGCCCTCACATAAGCCCGCCAGCGGTCCCTATCCTGAGCAAGATTAATCCAGTCTCTATCATCATACCCCACCTCCCTCAAATCTATTTTAATATTATCCTCCCATCTACGTCTCGGCCTTCCCAAAGGTCCTTTTCCCTCCGGCCTCCCAACTAACACTCTATATGCATTTCTGGATTCCCCCATACGTGCTACATGTCCTGCCCATCTCAAACGTCTGGATTTAATGTTCCTAATTATGTCAGGTGAAGAATACAATGCGTGCAGTTCTGTGTTGTGTAACTTTCTCCATTCTCCTGTAACTTCATCCCTCTTAGCCCCAAATATTTTCCTAAGCACCTTATTCTCAAACACCCTTAACCTATGTTCCTCTCTCAAAGTGAGAGTCCAAGTTTCACGACCATAAAGAACAACCGGTAATATAACTGTTTTATAAATTCTAACTTTCAGATTTTTTGACAGCAGACTGGATGATAAAAGCTTCTCAACCGAATAATAACAGGAATTTCCCATATTTACTCTGTGTTTAATTTCCTCCCGAATATCATTTATATTTGTTACTGTTGCTCCAAGATATTTGAACTTCTCCACCTCTTCAAAAGATAAATTTACAATTTTTATATTTCCATTTCGTACAATATTCTGGTCACGAGACATAATCATATACTTTGTCTTTTCGGGATTTACTTCCAAATCTATCTCTTTACTTGCTTCCAGTAAAATTCCCGTGTTTTCCCTAATTGTTTGTGGATTTTTTCCTAACATATTCACGTCATCCGCATAGACAAGAAGCTGATGTAACCCGTTCAATTCCAAGCCCTCTCTGTTATCCTGGACTTTCCTAATGGCATACTCTAGAGCAAAGTTAAAAAGTAAAGGTGATAGTGCATCTCCTTGCTTTAGCAGTTTAGAAATTATAGGCCTATAAAACTGTCCTGAAAATATATCGGTCAACTTTCTGGGATGGCATCTCCTGGTACTGGACCGTACAAAGACGCGTTAATTCAAATATCAAGTGACTTTTTTAAAGATGGCTGTGACGTCAGTAGAGAATATTAGGCTATATTACCTTGCTGAGAAACTCACTGAAGCCAACATTACTCCTGAGATGTTATAAAAATCAAACAAGAACTTCCTTCTTCTTCTACCCCACTGTGCCTTTATCACCGTGGAATGCATTGTACAACTAGGTGGCAGATTCCATCTCATCTCTCTTTAGCCCGGATCTCACAAAATCAGAGCATCACATGCTTGTTCCCACGGAAGACGTTTCCATAGCAATAAAATTCGACGGTAATGACAGAGTGAAAGCGAAAGCACAAGAATACGATATCAGGGTAAAGACTTCTTCCCTGCAGAAATTAGAAATCTTGTACTACGATGATGGGGGGGGGGGATGTACATTTGTAGTTGTAGTGTAGTAGATATGTGGATATACAGGGTGATTCACGAGTATTTACCGTCCCTTACGGAGCTTATTTCAGAAAACATTCTGTGCAAAACAGTCATATAAACATTTGTCCTAATTTCAATATTTTCAAAGTTATATTAATTTGAAATTCTTAGTAAAATACCTTTTTTCTTTAGTTTTAAGGGTAAAAAATATTACAAATAGAGAATGAACTATTCAGAAGTGTCATTTCTTTAATTAGCTAGTGTTCTGAAGCTAAAAATGTGTCGTTAATTTTCACAGATTTTATGTTTCAATTTTTAATTAAAAATAACTTCATTCTTACGCACTTTTCAAAAAAATTGTTACAAATCATACGACTTTAGGAACTTGATTCTTTACAATCTAATTATCCATCCTAACGTACAGTCTTAAAGAATTTACAAGCATGACATGATTTATAACAATTTTTGTGATAAATGCGTAACAAAATGTAATTTTGTAGTTAAAAAAATCTGTACTAAGCAACTATGGAATTCACAACACATTTTTAGCTTCAGAATACTAGCTAATTAAAGAAATGATACTCCTGAATAGTTTATTCTTTATATGTAATATTCTTTTACTCTTAAAACTCAAGAACAATGGTATTTTACAAACAAGTTCAAATTAGTGTAATTTTGAAAATATTGAGATTAGTACAAACGTTTATATGACTTTTTGCTCAGAATATCTTCGAAAATAAGCTCTGTAAGTGACGGTAAATCCTCGTGAATCACTCTCTATATAATATAAATGATAATTTGAATATTTATATATATCGCTAAAAAGATAACTGAATACAAATGATAACGTGAATATTATTTATATCGCTAACGAACGATAACAAAATAACTTGAACAAGACTCGAACTCACAACCTTCGAATCAATAAGCGAGCTCTCTACAGCTGCTCTACGAGAAGCAGATATCGAATAACTCCAAAGTTTCGAAACAAGTGCATTGCATCGTGTAACACCACCGTGATCGAAAGTGGACTTAGAAAATATTTGCTGTTCACGAGAGCAGCCGATTTTTTTTTGACAGCTCTACATCTATTACCAGGCAGTACATCTCACTTAACGATATGTGTCTGAGGAAGAACAATTGTTTGTATGCATCTGAAGTCTGACTAGTGTAATACGTAGCTAGTCGGCGATGTATGCAATGGAGGGGGGAAGGGACTGGCCATCCTACCCCATTACCTCCTGGCCTAATTGCCTCATAGGTGGTGTCCTTTTTTATTTTATTTTATTTTATTTTATTTTATTTTATTTTATTTTATTAGGTTATTTTACGACGCTTTATCAACATCTAAGGTTATTTAGCGTCTGAATGAGATGAAGGTGATAATGCCGGTGAAATGAGTCTGGGGTCCAACACCGAAAGTTACCCAGCATTTACTCATATTGGGTTGAGGGAAAACCCCGGAAAAAACCTCAACCGGGTAACTTGCCCCGACCGGGAATCGAACCCGGGCCACCTGGTTTCGCAGCCAAACGCGCTGACCGTTACTCCACAGGTGTGGACATAGGTGGTGTCCTTCTTAGTAGTATTTAGTAGTATTTATTTATTTAACCTGGTAGAGATAAGGCCGTCAGGCCTTCTCTGCCCCTCTACCAGGAGATTCCAACTACAATATGAACAATAAAATTCATAGGATCCGGGTGCAATCCCAATGTTCTTCGTGCTTCCCCTACTCTCTCTATTGGGATGTTGGGATAGTACCAATAAATTACAAGGATCACGATCCACTAACAATGTCAATGTCAAGGGGGAAAATGGAAGGAAAAACATTTAAAAGGTACGCAAAAACGCATCCTTGAAAGGGACTTTGGAGCAGAGAAAAACTGAAAATGTGAGCTCCAAGCCCGTTGGCCACTTGTCTCAGTCCGAGGTTCGTCGCTTCATTGAAGAAACTTTAAAGAATTTTGAAAGGGAAAACCGAAAATGGACGTAATATAATAGCCACCACATGACGGAACCACCTAACTACGAGACACATTATTATACAGAGTGAAGTGAGACGGACCACGTGGAGAACCGAAGGACACTTGGAATATTACATTAAAAAGTGACCCAGCGAAATTCACAGTTGAAGTTGGCGTAGCGCTGCATCTCACACATTTTCGTGTCTTACATTTTCTCCAGAATTACGCATTTATGTAAAAAAATATATTTAAAAATGTCTATAAATTTATAGCTATTGTTAAAAAATGTACCGTACAAGAAAGTAATTATTATTGGTGCTCATTACAAAGTCTCATCTACTCTCATATTTGGAAGTATTAAATGACATTTTCAACAGTGCAAGTGATGGGGTGGGGGAAAAAAACGTCTGTATGAACATACAGCAACGTTTGGAAAGCGGTATATCTCACGAGTCTTACGGAACACTGAAAAAACATCAAAATAAATATTGTCCCTCGATACTGCATAAGATATAAACCTTGACAGTAGGTGGACATCGTAACCTTCAGCAAGACAAACAGAATCAATAAACACAAAACGCCTTGTTGATGCGGCAACCAGCGAAGTGATCGTGACATTGAAGTGGCCGACAAAGCAAGGCGTATTGCAAAGTTAATTTCTGATGATTTTGCCACGTAATATGTACGTATGTTATCCAGCGGTGACCAAAACTCGAACGACAGTGATTACACGCGAGAATCTAAGAAGTAAGGAGACGGGGGAGAGGTACATGGCATTAAAACTACAACCAGTGGCGGTTAGTGCACTAACATTGAGTTCTTCATCAACCCCGCGAATAAAAATAGCAAGCATTGCTGTATCAGTAATGTCACTACTGTCATTAAGAACCAGTAAAAAATATATACAAATTTTCTTGCTTTTTTTAAATATTTCTCAATGAACACAATCATAAATCTCTTGAATTCTCTTCTGGATATTTAGTCGAGAAATGCGCAGTATCTCAAAATTAATGAACAACTTTCATTGGACAAATTATTTCAGCCACCTTGATCATTACGCTTTTATAAAACTCTCCCTCGTTGGAAGGCTTAAGAGAACGAGCTATTTCATTCGCCCCTAGATAGCTGGCTTCCTTACATTTATTCATGTCATCTTTCTCTTCATGGCGATGACTGAAGGCTGATTTCAGTTCTTGGAGTTTAATAGCTCGTTTCATTACTACACTAGCACGTAATATTCAATCAGTTTCTCTATATTATTATTATTATTATTATTATTATTATTATTATTATTAAATCAATAACTAGTAAATAACTGATAAAGTCATCAAAAATTAAAAAAGAAATTAAAATGGAGATATAGCGTAGTAATAAAATTATTTTATCATTCAAGGGAAGATGTAGGCCTATATATTGAGGCATGTATATGGTACCACTTGGTGATGATGATAATAATAATAATAATAATAATAATAATAATAATAATAAAGGTAAAAAGGTAAAGGTATCCTATATATTGAGGCATGTATATGGTACCACTTGGTGATGATGATGATGATGATAATAATAATAATAATAAAGGTAAAAAGGTAAAGGTATCCCCGTAACATGCCATGAAGGCACTTGGGGGGCATGGAGGTAGAGCCCCATGCTTTCCATGACCTCGGCACTAGAATGAGGTGGTGTGGTCGGCACCACGCTCTGACCGTCTTTTACCCCCGGGAAAGATCCGGTACTCAATTTTATAGGAGGCTGAGTGAACCTCGGGGCCGTTCTGAAAGTTTGGCAACGAGAAAAAATCCTGTCACCACCTGGGATCGAACCCCGGACCTTTCAGTCCGTAGCCAGCTGCTCTACCAACTGAGCTACCAATAATAATAATAATAATAATAATAATAATAATAATAATAATAATCGTAATAATAATAATAATAATAATGTTACCTGTTATGCTTGTGTATTCAGCGTAATGCCCTGTAATGTCGCTTCTATATTGAATCGTTGAGCAAAGCAACATATATGTTCTCCGACAGAACAGCGAATAAATTCTTCTTCCCATTCTGTACGAAACCTTCTTGTAGAGACAAAGGGTTTGTAAAGCGACATGGTACCGACACTGCTTACCTTCAGTACGTAAGCGACAGAGAGAGCAATGTACTCCCCTTACCAGAATGAATGTCTTTGATTATACGATGTAATCACGATATCCAGTTTGGTCTCCGCTGATGTTATGTATGTATGTATGCATGTATGTATATGGATTGTTTTGTTTTGCTTTGTTTTATGTTTTGTTTCTTTTTGTATTGTTTTTTGTTTTGTTTTTCTTTTCTTTTTTCTCTTGTTTCTTGTTTTGATTTTGTTTTCTGTTTTGTTTTGTTTTGTTTTGTTTCGCCTCGTTTCACAAACTTTACACTCGTACCAAAAAGAGAATGTTTATGAACTTGTATCATAAATAACTATTCCACACATTATCATTGATTTTTATTTTGAAATGGAAATTTTCATGTCCTATTCACTTGCTATTTTATACAAAAATTGATATAACATATTGGAGTCTGTAGCCCTTCTTCAGATTTGATTAAAGTACTTTATCGTATACACATAATATTGTTCTACTGTATTTATTAGCTTTGAAACTTAATTCGAGATCAAAATTTCGCTGTCTTAGCTTCAATTTATTAAAATGTCTTCCTTTTTAAAGTCGCCGATTTTTAACCTCCGACTCTCTTGTCCAGTGGCAACACTACACATGCAGTTTAGATTCACCACGCTCTGAATCCATATTACAGCGTCTGCCTTAAAATAATAATACTGCCCGTTTGTGAAATGTGCTCTGAGTGGCTACAGAAAGTTGCAGAAAACAGTAGCAATTAGGGTTGACCCGCTTTGAATGAGGAGCGCTCCAGCGTGACGTGTGTTGAGTGCAGTTCTAACGTACGGCCAATCAACTGAGATTAGTCGCCCACGACACGAGTTTTATACACCAACACAACTTTACATGCCAATTCACATGAAACGGAATACCTCAGGACAAGGTTCTCCTCCAGCGGCGGTCATCATCATCATGACAAATCATCATTATCATCATCTCCCTTTAAGGATTGAACAGTGCTTCCTCTGCGTTGTATTACAGACTGCGGACAACCTAACAGAGCAAAATCAACCTTGTGGTTTGGTTTGGGATGCCCTTGCCACAGAGTCGCTAGTGTCTGCGGTTGTAATCTACGTAATGATTAATACACGTGATCACAAGGTCGCTGCTGGATGATCGTAGCTGTTGCGCTCATAACGTCTAACGTGACTACAACGTGACTGCAACCATTGAAATATTGAAATCCATTGTGCAGGCGGTCGGGTGGTAATTGCACAACAATACGAATATATTAGATTCATTCACTCATTCATAGTGTTCTGCCCAAGGGCAGGTCTTTCACTGCAAACCCAGCATTCTCCAATCTTTTCTATTTTCTGCCTTCCTCTGTGTCTCCTTATATCATCCATATCAGCGTATTCCGAATCTCACCGGTCCGGTGGCGTCAATGACGTCACGTTGCAGCGAAATAAGGAACAAAACTGCTGGAAGGATCAATGCTGTCATGGCGACTGTACAAGTTGTTGTCTGTGCTACGCTAGCAAAATTTTTCGAAATTTTCGTACTCCCATCTCGTTCAAAGAAAAGATAGCATAAACAATTTATTTCTTGAACCGGTAGTAATAACTGGTCCGTTGACATGTTCGCTCATAAGCCATTAACATATTGTTTTTACGTTGTGCTCATTACAAACAATAAAGCAGAACACACCGCCATGACACAACAGTGCACGATGTTATTCGTCTGCTAATTCCCGCCCTATACAAGAACAAATCAGATTCACTGATGGCGGCTGATGGAGACTCTGCAAGTTGATGGCACCGGTGCGACACCGGTGGAGCATCAATGACGTCATCGGTGGAATTCGGAACACCGTGATGCCATCGGATTGCTTACCGGTGAGATTCGGAATACGCTCTATATCTTAATGTCGTCTGCCATCTGATATCTTCTTGCCACGAACTGTTCTCCCGTTCACCATTCCTTCCAGTGCATCCTTCAGTAGACAGTTTCTTCTCAGCCAGTGACCCAGCCAATTCCATTTTCTCTTTCTGATCAGTTTCAGCGTCAACGGTCTATGTCACTAGTCACTTCTAGCGTATTCAGTTGTTTACATCGCATCGGGAGTTATTGCACGGGAATTTTTTCTCTTTGCGATTACTCGGTGCTTGAACTCTGTGTATCAGGTTTCGGTTGATTTACAGGGTGTTTCCGGACTGGTGTTGCTAACTTTCAGGGATGATGGGGAAGGGCATGAAGGGCACATGTATCAATTTGAGATGAGGAACCCTGGTCCGGAAATGACTGAGTCGAAAGTTACAAGCAAAAATAGTTGTGTGGAAATGAAATAATTTTATTCCTCTGTAGCCTACACCTTATTTATGTGTATTTATCTGTACATCTTACACATACTGTATTCATCTGACGTTGTTTACGTTGTCTACTTACAGTATTCCATTCAGCGCGCTGTCTGAGGGGTGGGGACAGGAAACTACACTAAAGCAATGCAGATAGCGTAATGTGTAACGGACATGGTCGGTCCTGATATGCACGTCTGTAGACAGCAGTGTATGTGTACAAGTTGCAGTGTCCAGTCGATCAGTCCTAGTGAAATGGAGGAGTACACGAGAGCGGAATAAGCAGACCTGATTGTCGAATATGGATGAGCCAATGGGAACAGTAGACAAGTTCATAGATTGTATCGGGACAAGTACCCACGTAGGAGACATCCGGCCCATACCATCTTCCCACGACTGTTCCAAAAGTTAAGGGAAGGAGGGCACGTGATGCCATATTACAATTTCATTTCCACACAACTATTTTTGCTTATAACTTTAGATTGAGTTATTTCCGGACCAGGGTTCCTTATCTCAAATTGATACATGTGCCCTTCGCCATCATCCCTGAAAGTTAGTATCACCAGCCTGGAAACACCCTGTATTACGTAAAATGGACGACTGCAAGACAGTAACGATTTCTACGGTAGATATTGACCGGCTAAATAAATCTAAAAAAAAGTGCAGACAAATTAATATTAGGGGAGAGTCGGGTAGTATCGGACATCGGGTATTATCGGACAGTGCGTTTCTTTCATCTACCACCATATGGTGGTACCTGAATGACATGGTTACGTTTCTCTATGCGACATCACAGAAACGTAACCATGTCAATCAGGTACTATCATCGTGTGGTTGATGAAAGAAACTCACTGTCCGATATTACCCGATGTCCGATACTACCCGACTCTCCCCTAATCGGTGGAAAGATTTGTCACGAAAGTCGCTGAGAGATAGTTGTCTTGAGTGTACAATAAGGAAGACGAAGTTGCAAGTTAGTGCGAAAGATCCCCGAAGTAATGTAAGTTCCTGTCTGCTATTTTGCAGTATTTTATTACTTGTATTTTAATTTACACTCTACCTAGTGTTAGTTGGTCTATGTTGTGTTTTGCCACTATAGTTTATCTTAGAATTTTATCAAGATATTTCGTTTCAGGAACAGATTTGTGGAAATTCATTGTAAGGAGATGTGCTCACAGCTTCATCTTGAACTTAGAAAGGGGTTGTTTAAAATGTATTACTCTCTTACAGTCAGAATTTAAAACTGTGATTGTTATTGTCTTCAATATTAATAAAATTTATACTTAACAGATAAGCCATCTGTTGAGATGGATACTGAATATTCGGGACAGGGGTTCATATTCCATCCCCCAATAATTTCTCAACTGTAATATTTAATTTTCTTTATTTTTTATTGTTACAACTGTCATTAATTAAAATAATGGTGTCCCTAATCTTAATACTGCAGCTATTTTCTAATAATAGTTATTATTTGATCAATATTGTATGTTTATTCATAATATAACATTGAGTGTAACTTTAATAAATTACATGATGTTAATTCATATTAATATATAGCATTTAAAAATAAATGTCATAATCATTTTGTTCATAATTTAACCTTTTCATTGATTTTGTATATTTCATAATATTCTGATTGTCTAGAACTGTTTATTGTCTGTATTCCCCAATAATATTTCTGTGGAGTTAAAAATGTTACAAACTTCTATAACTTTCACAGCGGTGACCCATTTATAGTGAAGTACGGCAAGGCTGTGGCCTTTCACCACTTCCGTTTATATATATATATATATATACACACATATATATATATATATATATATATATATATATATATATATATATAAAGAATCATTCAAGATTGGCGACAGACACGCCATGCATTTATTCCAATTAATCGAAATTTGCAGCTTGATGATTTACTTTTCGCTGATGATTTAGTTCTCGTGGCATTAACTGAAGATGATTTACAATATTCAGTACACAATTTAAATATGGTCAGTGAAAAAATATAATATAATAATTTCAATTTATAATAATTTCAATTTTATTTCAATTTCAATTTCAATTTTATTTATTTCAAATATACAGAATAAAGAAATATAATTACAAAACAAACAAAGAGAAATACAAATAAAATAATACAAGCAATATAAAAAGAAGATACAGTAGTATTAACAAAATTTGAGACCGAATGAGCAGCGCTCGTGCTCGGTCGCAGTTCAGATATAATATTAAAATAAAAAATAATAATAATATAAATAAATAAGTAAAATAAAATAGGAACTAAAATATAATTACAGCGGCAATGGAATTATATAATATAATATTAACACTATAGAAGAATAATATCGCACGTGAAAAGTAGGACTAATATATATATACATGGAAATTAATATTGAAAAAAACGAAAATCATGTCATTTTGTGGGAAATTCCCTGTACCAAGTAAAATCTGTTTGCATAATAAAATAATAGAAAGAGTAAAATACCTTCACTTACTTTGGATATACACTATCACCTTATGATGAAGTAGATATTGCTGAAAAAATATGTAAATATAATAAAACAATGGGGATCATTAATAAAATCATGAAACCTTCACTAGTACAAAGACACACAAGAATAGGCTTGTATAAAACCTTAGCACAGCCAGTGTTAAGCTATGGTAGTGAAGCGTGGACTGCGAAGAATAAAGATGTCAGTAGAATAACAGCAAGTGAGATGAGGTTTATGACAGCAACAGCTGGATATACTAGCTGGGATCATAAAAAAAATGAGGACACAATGCAAGAACTTCAAATAGAACCCATTATGCATTCATCAGCAAATATCAACTTCAGTGGAAGGGTCATCTCGAACGAATGAATCGATGCAAAATTCCAAAAGCACTGTTTCATTACCATCCGTATGGAAAAATAACTCTAGGCCGTCCAAAGAAGAGATGGACTGAAAATTCTAGTTTGAGACCGTAACAGGCCACTCGGCCTGATACTTGTTAGGAGGACGGCGACGACAAACTTCTATGATGTGTAACATGACTTTCAATAACATACAATCGTATACTTCGCTTAGTATACAAAACATATTGATGGAATAACGTTCTATGTTGCTCATCCGATAGTAAATTTATGAGCGGAATTACGATGTAACATTTTTGGTCCTAATGCACGGTTAGCAGATTGTGATATAGGCCGTTATTCGGCCCAATATGTATGTATTTATTCACACTGCAATGGGTATATACCCGGTGGCAGTGGTAACTAATTACACTCAATAATGACAATAATAAACTTATTATTTAAAAATACAATTAATACTAATACTAATAATTAATAATAACAGCAACAACAACAACAACAGGGAATATAGAAAATTAAATGAAACGGTCACTTAAAATAACATTTGAAATATTCTAATTTGTATCTTAAAACTAAGATCGAACTAAAACCCACGAGTATAAGTTCATATCTGCACAAGTACCTTTCAACATTACACTCATTTCGCTGTCAACTCACTCACTGCACTGGAACTACGACACATTTCACTGATTCTATCCTGATTTCACTAACACTTCAAAAACATTTCACTGTTCAAATACTTTGCACTGCCACTATAAACTATAAAGCTTCACTGACAGGAACACGTTTCACTTACACAGCACACTTCACTGACACGACATACTTCTTCACTGATACAACACACTTCACTGACACAACATACTT